>NC_091978.1:150344691-150425049 GCF_044704955.1 Pristiophorus japonicus
GGGGAGACGGAGGGGGGAGGGGGGAAGAGGAGGGGAAGTTAGGGAGGAAGAGGGGGGGGAGGTAGAGGAGTGGGAGGAAGAGGAGAGGGAGGGGAAGGAGAGGGAGGGGAAGGGGAGGGAGGGGGAGGAAGAGGAGGGGGATGGAGGGAGGGGGATGGAGGGAGGGGGATGGAGGGAGGGGGATGGAGGGAGGGGGAGGGAGAGGAGGGGGAGGAAGAGGAGGGGGAGCGAGGGGGAGGAAGAGGAGGGAGAGGGAGGAAGAGGAGGGAGAGGGAGGAAGAGGAGGGAGAGGGAGAGGAGGGAGGGGGAGTAAGGGGAGGGAGGGGGAGTAAGAGGAGGGAGGGGGAGTAAGAGGAGGGAGGGGGAGTAAGAGGAGGGAGGGGGAGTAAGAGGAGGGAGGGGGAGTAAGAGGAGGGAGGGGGAGTAAGAGGAGGGAGGGGGAGTAAGAGGAGGGAGAGGGAAGGGGAGGAAGAGGAGGGGGAGGAAGAGGAGGGGGAGAAAGAGGAGGGGGAGGGAGGCGGAGGATGAGGAGGGGGAGGGGGAGAAAGAGGAGGAGGGGGAGGGGGAGAAAGAGGAGGGGGAGGGAGGGGGATGAAGAGGAGGGGAGAAAGAGGAGCGGGAGGAAGAGGAGGGGGAGGGAGGGGGAGGAAGAGGAGGGGGAGGGAGAGGAGGGGGAGGGAGAGGAGGGGGAGGAAGAGGAGGGGGAGGGAGGGGGAGGAAGAGGAGGGGGAGGGAGGGGGAGGAAGAGGGGGGAGGGAGGGGGAGGAAGAGGGGGGAGGGAGGGGGAGGAAGAGGGGGGAGGGAGGGGGAGGAAGAGGGGGGAGGGAGGGGGAGGAAGAGGAGGGGGAGGGAGGGAGGGGGAGGAAGAGGAGGGGAGGGAGAGTAAGGGGAGGGAGGGGGAGTAAGAGGAGGGAGGGGGAGTAAGGGGAGGGAGGGGGAGTAAGAGGAGGGAGGGGGAGTAAGGGGAGGGAGGGGGAGTAAGAGGAGGGAGGGGGAGGAAGAGGAGGGAGAGGGAAGGGGAGGAAGAGGAGGGAGAGGGAAGGGGAGGAAGAGGAGGGAGAGGGAAGGGGAGGAAGAGGAGGGAGAGGGAAGGGGAGGAAGAGGAGGGAGAGGGAAGTGGAGGAAGAGGGAAGGGGAGGAAGAGGGAAGGGGAGGAAGAGGAGGGGGAGGGAAGGAAAGGAAGAGGAGGGGGAGGAAGAGGAGGGGAAGGGAGGGAGAGGCGGGAAGGGAGAGGGAGGTAGAGGAGTGGGCAGGGAGGGAGGAAGGGAGAGGTGGGGGGGAGGGAGGAAGGGAGAGGTGGGGGGGAGGGAGGAAGGGAGAGGTGGGGGGGAGGGAGGAAGGGAGAGGTGGGGGGAGGGAGGAAGGGAGAGGGGGGAGGGAGGAAGGGAGAGGGGGGAGGGAGGAAGGGAGAGGGGGAGGGAGGAAGGGAGAGGGGGGAGGGAGGGAGGGAGAGGGGGGAGGGAGGGAGGGAGAGGTGGGGGGGAGGGAGGGAGTGAGAGGTGGGGGGGACGGAGGGAGTGAGAGGTGGGGGGGGAGGGAGGGAGGGAGAGGTGGGGGGGAGGGAGGGAGGGGTGGGGGGGAGGGAGGGGTGGGGGGGAGGGAGGGAGGGGTGGGGGGGAGGGGAGGGGAGGAGGGGGGAGGGAGGGAGAGGAGGGAAGAGGGAGGGAGAGGAAGGGAAGAGGGAGGGAGAGAAGAGGAGGGGGAGGGAGGGAGGGGAGGGAGATGAGGGGGAGGGAGGGAGGGAGGAATGAAGGGAGAGGAGGGGGAGGGAGGGATGGAGAGGAGGGTGAGGGAGGGATGGAGAGGAGGGGGAGGGAGGGATGGAGAGGAGGGGGAGGGAGGGATGGAGAGGAGGGTGAGGGAGGGATGGAGAGGAGGGGGAGGGAGAGATGAAGAGGAGGGGGGGAGGGATGGAGAGGAGGGGGAGGGAGGGATGGAGAGGAGGGGGGAGGGAGGGATGGAGAGGGGGAGGGAGGGATGGAGAGGGAGGGGGGGAGGGAGGGATGGAATGGAGGGGATGGGAGGGATGGAGAGGAGGGGAAGGGAGGGATGGAGAGGAGGGGGCAGGGAGGGATGGAGAGGAGGGGGCAGGGAGGGATGGAGAGGAGGGGGGAGGGAAGGATGGAGAGGAGGGGGGATTTTAGAGGAGGGGGGAGGGAGGGAGGGAGAGGAGGAAGGGAGGGAGCGGGGAGGCGCTGAACTGGCCGGGTCGGGCCGCCAACAATTTGGGCGGGGCCCGCCCGCAGCGACATGTCGGGCATGCCCCGCCGACGACGGGGAGGGAGGGAGAGCGGAAGAGGAGGGGAGAGAGGGGAAGAAGAGGGTGGGGGTGGTGGACAGAGAGGGGAAGGGGGGGGGGAGAACGGGGTGGAGAGAAGAGAGGGGAGAGAAGGGGTGTGAGAGAAGGGGGGGGGGGGGAGAGAAGGGGGGGGGTAAGAGAATGGGGGAGAGAAGGGGGGGGGAAGAGAATGGGGGAGAGAAGGGGGGGAGAGAAGGGGGGAGAAGAGAAGGGTGGAGAGAAGGGGTGGAGAGAAGGGGTGGAGAGAAGGGGTGGAGAGAGGGAGGGGGGGGGGGGGAAAAAGGCTGAACGGGAGGCTCAACGGGCCGGGCCGGCGACGATGATGACACTTTGGCCGGGGCCCGCCCCCAGCGAGATGCCGGGCGGGCAGGCCCCGCCACCGACGGGGAGGGGGGGTGCGATGGGGGAGAAGGAGAAGTGGGGGGGGGGGGGGAAGGGGGAAGAAGCGGGGTAAGGCTGAACGGGAGTTGAACAGGAGGGAGGTTCAGTCCAATCTTCGCCCGGTGAGCCCATTCGACCAGGGCTATGGTCGGGCCCCTCCCACGCAGCCTCGGGGGCCTGGAGCTACTGCACATGCGCGCATACTCTAGCGCTGGGACCTGGCTCCACCCCCAACCCCTTGTGCTGCGCCACGCCGAGCAGGAAGACGTCCTGAGACCGGAGAATCACAAGGTAAGTTTTCAGCACCCCTTTTCTTCCAGAAAGTCGGCGCACCTTATCGAGATGCGACATTTTTCCAGAGGGTGGAAACTTGTGCCCCATGAAACTACCAAATTGTTGTTAAAAACTCATTATTTCACTAATGTTCTTTAGAGAAGGAAATCTGCTGCCCTTACCCGGTCTATACACGATTTCAGACCCTCAGCAATGCCCTCTGAAATGCTAGAAAGCCACTCAGTTGTATTCAAAAAAGGTGGCTCATCACCATCTTTTCGAGGGAAGGGAAATAAACGCTGGCCTTGCCGGCAGAAATGAACAAACAAAAAGTTAAATCAATGATGTAGATATTAATGAGATAGAAGTCCTAGGGAGGTTAAATGGTCTCAAAAGAAATAAATCACCAGGAATAGATAGTATTCATCCTAGAGTGCGGAGAGAGACTAGGGGGGAGATTTGTGAGGTGTCAACACTCATTAGAGTTGTTGAATAGAGTGTGTAGGTTGCAATATATTAGGAACAGGTTAATGTGGCTCCCATATTCTAAAAGGTTGACAATGCAACTACATGCCTATTAGCCTTGTAGTCTGTATAAAATAATGGAATTGATTATCAGGAATAAACTTGAGGGAATGGACGAGAAATTGGCTGATGGATAGAAAATACGTACTAATTTGAGGAGTTATATTGGAATGGGGAATGGGAAATACTTGATGGGGAGTCCCAGGGCAGTTAAATTAAAAAGATTTGTTTGACACTGTCTGATTTACATTAATTACCTGGATTCAGAAACACTATGCAAACCAGCCAAATTTGCAGATGATTCCAAAATAGGAGGGATGGTGAAATTAAAGGAGGCTACTCATAAATTACAGCATGAATTAGACAAAATAAGTATGTAGGCAGCGGAAAGTAGATTAAATTTAATGCAAAGTGTAAAGTACCACACACAGGAAGGAAAAATAGGTGTCACCTGTACGCCATGCACAGCATCGACACAATTAAGGATAAAGCTGAAAGAGACCCAATAAGCCTCAGTAGATTTGATGTTCAACCACTACAGAACAACAATAAACAATACTGAACTACATAGCCAAAACAAGTCAGAGGAAGTCATGACCGAATCACGCAATGCTCTGGTCAAGCTGCACCTAGAGTACTGTGTCCAGTTCTGGTCACTGAGATCATAGAATGATATACAGCACAGGAGGCCATTCGGCCCACTGTATCTGTGCCAGCTCTTTGGTACAGCTATACAATTAATCCCAAACTCTTGCTCTTTCCCCATAGCTGTGTAAATGTTTTTCCCTTCAAGTACTTAAAAAAAAAAAATTCATTCATGGGATGTGGGTGTCGCTGGCAAGGCGAGCATTTATTGCCCATCCCTAATTGCCCTCAAGAAGGTGGTGGCGAGCCGCCTTCTTGAACCTCTTTTGAATATTTCACAACCCTTTCAGGCAGTGCATTCTAGATCACAACAACTTGCTGTGTAAAAGAATGTTTCCTCTGGTCATCTTTGGTTCTTTCGCCAATCACCTTAAATCTGTGCCCTCTGGTTACCGACCCTTCTGCCACTGGAAACAATTTCTCATTATTTACTCTATCAAAACCATTCATGATTTTGAACACCTCTATCAAATCTCCTCTTAACCTTCTCTCTACATAACCGAAGTCCCTCATCCCTGCTGCATTCTAATAAATCTCTTCCGTACCCTCACCAAAGTCTTGACATTCTTCCTAAAGTGTGGTGCCCAGAATTGACTACAATACTCTAGTTGAGGTCTAACTAGTGCTTTATAAAGGTTTAGCATAACTTCCTTGATTTTGTACTCTAATCCTCTATTAATAAAGCCAAGGATCCCATATACTTTTTTTTAAAACAGCCTTCTCAACTTGTCTTGCTACCTTCAAAGATTTGTGCACATATACCCTGTTCCTGCACCCTCTTTAAAATTGAACCATTTAGTTTATATTGCCTCTCATTCTTCCTACTAAAATGTATTACTTCATACTTCTCTGCATTAAATTGTATCTGCCATTTGTCTGCACGTTTTACCAGTCTGTCTACTTCCTCCTGAAGTCTGTTACTATCCTCCTCATTGTTTATTACATTTTCAAGTTTCGTATCATCTGCAAACTTGGAAATTATGCCCTGTATACTCAAGTCCAGGTTATTAATATAGATCACAAAGAGTAGTTCTAATACTGAGTCATGGGGAACACCACTGGAGACCTCCCTCCGGTCTGAAAGACAACTGTTTACCACTACTCTCTGTGGACCCAAGTTTCGGGTGGAGTTGCTCCAATTTTTTTGTTTTTAGTTTGCTCCAGTTCTAGTGAGTTAGTTTAGTTTCGTTTTAGTACAGGTTTTTTTTCAAAAGGGGGTGTGTGTCCAGCCACTTAGGCCTGTTTTGCAAGTTTAGGCAGCGAAAACTTACTACAAACTAACTTAAAATGGCGTAAGTGTCCACTTTTGTAAGTTCTGAAAAACCTTACCTAGAGTTAAGTTCAGTGCAGGCACAGCCAAAGACGGGGGTGGGAAGCATTAAACACAAAGGACTAAAGCATTAAACAAATCACTTAAAATGGTCTAAAACTAGTTAGAGGATTTTCCAAAGCAATAAACACCTTTACAACAACATTAAAAAAGCATAAGTACATTTAAAGCACTAAACAAAGCAGTACATTTAAAACACCAAGCACTAAACGAAGCACAAAAAGTAATAAGCAATTAATTAATAAAAAATAGAAGGAACCCTGCACCTCAAGCACCAAGACCAAAGTAATAAGTAACCAATCAATAACAAATAAAAAATAGAAGTCCTACCTTTATGTGAAGGGAAGGTGTCTCTGTCCATGTCTCTCTCTCTCTCTGTCAGTGTATCTCTCTTTCTCTATGTGTCTCTTTCTCTCTCTCTGTCCATGTCTCTCTCTCTGTGTTTCTGACAGTGAGGGGTGGGGGGAGGGAAGAGGAGGGGGGGAGGGGGGGGTGGAGGGAAGGAGGGGGGGAGGAGAACGGGAGGGAGGGGCGAGTGGCCAAGTTACTGAAAAACATTGCAGCCACTGTGGGCTACTGCACTTCTTACCCCACCCACCCCCCTTCCCCCGTGAATTGCAGCCACAAATTCTCTGCCAATAGTGGCTGGAGACTTACTGGTGTCAATTTATCAAAAGAAACACACCAAACAGCCTTGTACCAGCGATCACTCAATTGTCTTTTAAGCATCAGACTGCTTTTCACAGATGGCGAGAAGCAGCTCATGTTTTTTCAGTGGCATGGATTGCGATACCTAACAAGTTAAGTGCTCACTCATCAGGCCCCTCCCACATAGCCTGCAGAGCCTCGGGCTGCGAGGAGCTACTGCACATGCGCACACACTATAGCGTGCATGTGCAGAGGTCCCGGCACTGTTTTCAGCGCCGGGACTTGGCTCCGCCTCCGATCCCTTGTGCTATGCTACGCTGAGGCCGAAGACGTCCTGAGGAGACTGGAGAATTACAAGGTAAGTTTTTGGCGCCCTTTTTATTCTAGAAAGTTGGCGCACCTTATGGAGGTGCGCTGTTTTTACAGGGGGTGGAAACTTGGGCCCTACGTTCTGTCCTTTATCCAATTTTGTATCCATGCTGTCACTGGTACTTTAATCCCATGGGCTTTAATTTTGCAAACAAGTCTATTATGTGATACTTTGTCAAACGCCTTTTGAAAGTCCATATACACAACCTCAACCGCATAATCCTCATCAACCCTCTCTGTTACTTCATCAAAGAACTTGATCTAGTTAAACATGATTTGCCTTTAATAAATCCTTGCTGACTTTCATTTAGTAGTCCATACTTTTCCAAATGCCAATTAATTTTGCTCCGGATTATTGTCTTATAGTTTCCCCACCAATGTTATTAGGCTGACTGGCTTGTAGTTGTCAGGTTTATCCCTCTCCCCTTTTTTTAAACAGGGGAGTAACATTTGCAGGGGAGACATACAAGCACTGGAGGTAAGGTAGAGAAGAATCACAAGGCTGATCCCTAATGTCAAAGGTCTGAGTTATGAGGTAGGATTCTAAAAATATGGGACTTTCAGCCTGGAAAAGGGGTGTCTTACAGGTGATCATATATTAGTTAAAATAAAGGTAAATCCTGAATAATAAATTACAAGAGGAGAACAAGGGTATATAGGTTCAAACTAATAAAAGGTAAATTTAGGAATGGTATGAGGAAATTATAGTTCACATAAAAAGTGATCAACATGTGGAATAGACATCTAGGAGTAGTGGAGGTGACAACACTGGAATCATTTATGAAACAATTGGATGCTACCATGAGAACATTAGGATCTTTCTGGACGGATGAATGAATTAAGATATGCTGCATGGCCTCAATCATCTGTAATTATTTTATGAATAGAGTAAAAATACATGTCGAAAAGATCTGTGTTGAAATCAGGAGGAGGTTTGAAATTATAATACTATGAGCTACAAAAGGTAAACTAAGATCATAGAAACTTTTCAAAATGCTAATTAATTTTGCTCTGGATTATTGTCTTATAGTTTCCCCACCACTGTTATTAGGCTGACTGGCTTGTAGTTGTCAGGTTTGTCCCTCGCTCCCCTTTTTTAAACAGGGGAGTAACATTTGCAGAGGAGACATACAAGCACTGGAGGTAATGTAGAGAAGAATCACAAGGCTGATCCCTAATGTCAAAAGTCTGAGTTATGAGGTAGGATTCTAAAAACATGGGACTTTCAGCCTGGAAAAGAGGTGTCTTACAGGTGATCATATATTAGTTAAAATAAAGGTAAATCCTGAATAATAAATTACAATAGAAACATAGAAATTTATAGCGCAGGAGGCCATTTCGGCCCATCCTTTCCACACCGGCCGACAAAGAGCTGCACGGCCATTGGTCAGCAGCCCTGAAGGTTACATATAAACCTATGAACAATGACGGAAAGGCAGAGCACCCAGCCCAACCAGTCCGCCTCACACAACTGAGACACCCCTTATACTGAAACATTCTATACTCCACCCCAAACGAAGCCATGTGATCTCCTGTGAGAGGCAAAACCAGGGGCTAGACTTTCCACTAGGTGGCTAAGGCCCCAAAAAATAGGCCATGTTCCAGCGATGTGGGATGTCTCGCCCGTGCTGATCGCCAGCACAAGGCCCATTCTTTTTTTTGCGATTTTCCACTCGGCCTTACCCCGGCGATGTCAAAAGGGCGATCTGATTTTTTGCCGATCGCACGATCGCCCAAAATAAGCAGAAGTGAAACAGAAGTCATTGAAAAAACAAGCTTCCCTAGCAACGCTATTGTGCACATGTGTGGGATTTTTTGGGGGTTGATTTTCTTTGCTGCGTTTGGAGAGTTCATGGGTCATCGACCATTCTCAGAAGCACAGGGAGGGTCAGAGAGCGCGGGAGAGAGAGAAGGAGAGAGGACCTGGTAGTTTGCAGTGAGGAAGATATGGGTTAAACTTTGACAACTCTATTAAATTTGATTGATCTAATATCTAATAGCTAGTAGAGGAGCTATTATCTAGCATTTGCATTGACATAGATGCAAGTGGAAAAACAAAGGGAGATGGAGAGGAGAAGGGCCAAAGCATTTAGTGAGGAGGCCAACAAGGCCTTTGTAAATATGGTCACAACGAGGTGGGAGGACTTGACACGGGGTGAGCATGGGAAACCTCCACCCCGTGCCTATCGTAGAATTTGGCTGGAGATTGCCGATGTCGTGACATCGGCATCGAATGAGGTGCGCACTGCTGACCAGTGCCGCAAGAGATGGAAAAGCCTGCTGGCAGCTGCCAGAGTAAGTTGGATTATATATTCGAAATTTAAAACATATTTAAAAGTCATATTTAAAATCACACATATGTATTATTTACTTGTTGTTTATAAATTGTAAATAAAATCCTCATTTATTTATAATGTAAAGTAATTAAATTAAAAATTACATTAAATTAAAAATTACATTTATTCACCCTAACAATAAGTTGAATGTTATAGTTATAGTATTAAAAATTATTCATTTGCAGCTACCAGAGTAAGTTGCATTTTAAATTCTATATTTAAAACATATTTAAAAGTCATATTTAAAATCATACATATGTATTATTTACTTGCTGTTTATAAATTGTAATTAGAATCCTCAATGTCATTTATGTATAATATAAAATAATTAAATTAAAAATACATTTATTCTCCCTAACACTAAGTTGAATCTTATAGTATTAAAAATTATTTTATGCACTACAATGTTATGTAATAATTGAACATTTAAATCTGTCAGTCTTCAATGTTTATTGTCAAGTCCATTAGCTTATGCTGTGCAATGTTAAATTATCATCTACAGAAGAAGATAACTATCAACCGGGCGAAGCAAAGGAGGACGGGTGGTGGCTCCGCGACGGTACACATTCTTACTCAATACGAGGAGCTTGCGGTGGCCTTGGTGGGGCCTGAAAGCCGTTCGGTCATGACCCGTGGCGTGGCTGAGCCCACCCTTCAGTCTCGTGAGTAATGGAACTGTGCAATATGTCAAACATTACTAAATACAAATGAAAAATATCGTAGTTACGCATGTAATGTTATGCAATTATAATTCAATAATTTCGATGTAGTCTTGATCTACGAATGAGGCCATGTTAACCCTGGTGAACCCTTGTGCATATGGGGTTTTGAAAAGTATTGCAATGTTTTGGGTTATTGAAATATTGATATTGATGTTGAAATATTAATATATATTGATATGTATTATGAGTTGTTTAGAAATTTCATTCATCTTTCCAAGGTGAAGTGTCCGTTGACCATTGCAAAGTAGCGGAGACATCCGCAAATATCGACTCCTCCAACAGCTCACAGGAGGAAGAGACGGAGGAGGAGGACGACGTAACAACGCACTCCGTCAGTCAATTTGAGGCGGAGCAAGTGGAGGAGGAGGAGCAGGAGCAGGATGAAATTGTTTTTGTGGGGGGGGAGCAACCTGTGACCATCTCCATCGAGATGGAAGAGGCACCGGGACCAAGCGGTGTGCAGGTGGCGACGCCAAGGCGCGTCATTTTGCAAATGCCGACCCCACGGAGGTCTGGTCAGCGTGGTGAGCAATTGCCTACCATGGAGGGTCAGACAGCGAGCTTAATATCCCTGTGCAGGGAGACGGTCACGATGGCCGCGACCTTATCCAGGGTTTCATGGGATTCTCTGCCAACTGGAGCCAGTTCTCCGCAAACTGGAGCCAGTTTCCAGCATCCTGGAGTGAGTTCTGCACGAACTTCTCCAACTGGTCTTCTGAGCAACAGCAGGAGATGTTGGAGGCCATTCGGCAGCAGACAGCCACAACCAATACCCTACGGCATGCGTTGATGGCTGGACACGGCGCTGCACCCCAAGGTGTCGTGTCGGCTCGCAGCGAGACCCCGAGCATGCAAGCGAGTACGGAGGACACAGTTGCTCCTGACTTGGAAGTGGAGCTTCAGGCTTCCGCTCAATCACCTCCACCATGGCAGGAAGTCTTGCCGTCCCACTCTGCACAACGTTTTGGTGTCGGTCTGTGTAGACCAAAACGGATGGGTGGGGTACGAACACGGGGTGGGACTGGACCTGGAGGGAAACGTGGCCGCAGGTAGGGAGGGGGAGTTTTTTCACAAAGTTTATATTTTTGTTCACTTTTCACTTGTTCAATTGTTCTTGTTTTGTTAGTTGTTATTTGTTAATTGTTAAGATTTTCTGTATTTGAGGGAAGGGTGGGTTGGTGCGGGGGGTGGGGGAGGGGATTGGAAGGATAGTTTATCAAATTTTTTTCTCATTTTTGTTAATAAAAAAAATCTTAGATTCAATAAATTGTGTGTGTCTTCTCTCTTAGTTACATTAGTTATCAACTATACAGTAGTTAATCTATATTTGTTTATGCTTTTAATATACAAGTACTTTAGTAATAACTTCATTATACCCTATTTATAGTCTCTGTCCCAATATAATGGATCTCAAGGTAGACAAGTCCCCTAGTCCTGATGAAATGCATCCCAGGGTATTAAAAGAGATGGCGGAAGTTATAGCAGATGCATTCGTTATAATCTACCAAAATTCTCTGGACTCTGGGGTGGTACCAGCGGATTGGAAAGCAGCTGATGTAACGCCTCTGTTTAAAAAAGGGGACAGACAAAAGGCAGGGAACTATAGACCGGTTAGTTTAACATCTGTAGTGGGGAAAATGCTTGAAGCTATCATTAAGGAAGAAATAGCGGGAACATCTAGATAGGAATAGTGCAATCAAGCAGACACAACATGGATTCATGAAGGGGAAATCATGTTTAACTAATTTACTGGAATTCTTTGAGGATATAACGAGCATGGTGGATAGAGGTGTACCGATGAATGTGGTGTATTTAGATTTCCAAAAGGCATTCGATAAGGTGCCACACAAAAGGTTACTGCAGAAGATAAATGTACGCGGAGTCAGAAGAAGTGTATTAGCATGGATCGAGAATTGGCTGGCTAACAGAAAGAAGAGAGTTGGGATAAATGGGTCCTTTTCGGGTTGGAAATCGGTGGTTAGTGGTGTGCCACAGGGATCGGTGCTGGGACCACAACTGTTTAAAATATACATAGATGACCTGGAAGAGGGGACAGAGTGTAGTGTAACAAAATTTGCAGATGACACAAAGATTAGTGGGAAAGCAGGTTGTGTAGAGGACACAGAGAGGCTGCAAAGAGATTTAGATAGGTTAAGCGAATGGGCTAAGGTTTGGCAGATGGAATACAATGTCGGAAAATGTGAGGTCATCCACCTTGGAAAAAAAACACAGTAAAAGGGAATATTATTTAAACATGCTGCGGTGCAGAGGGACCTGGGGGTCCTTGTGCATGAATCCCAAAAAGTTAGTTTGCAGGTGCAGCAGGTAATCAGGAAGGCGAATGGAATGTTGGCCTTCATTGCGAGAGTGATGGAGTACAAAAGCAGGGAGGTCCTGCTGCAACTGTACAGGGTATTGGTGAGGTCGCACCTGGAGTACTGCGTGCAGTTTTGGTCACCTTACTTAAGGAAGGATTTACTAGCTTTGGAGGGGGTAGAGACGATTCACTACGCTGATTCCGGAGATGAGGGGGTTACCTTATGATGATAGATTGAGTAGACTGGGTCTTTACTCGCTGGAGTTCAGAAGGATGAGGGGTGATCTTATAGAAACATTTAAAATAATGAAAGGGATAGACAAGATAGAGGCAGAGAGGTTGTTTCCACTGGTCGGGAAGACTAGAACTAGGGGGCACAGCCTCAAAATATGGGGGAGCCAATTTAAAACTGAGTTGAGAAGGAATTTCTTCTCCCAGAGAGTTGTGAATCTGTGGAATTCTCTGCCCAGGGAAGCAGTTGAGGCTAGCTCATTGAATGTATTCAAATCACAGATAGATAGATTTTTAACCACTAAGGGATTTAAGGGGTATGGGGAGCGGGCGGGCCTTAAGTTTAATCTGCATTCTAGGCCAAGTCAGTTAACTTCAACTGTTCTCCACTCTAAATAAGCTTTGGCACTGGGCTTTTGTTTTAGTCCTACTGTATTCAGCCCACATGCAAAGAAATGACTAAACATTGCTTCCTTGCTCACTTGGGAGAGTTGCAGTACTAGAGATCTCTTTGATCCATGTGGTGGTCCTTCGTCTTTGATATCACAGAAAGTTATATTTTGAAAAAAAAAGTTATATTTATATAGCACCTTTCCTGTACTTAATAGCCAATGAAGTACTTTTGAAGAGTAGTCACTGTTGCAATGTGGGAAACATGGCAACCAATTTGCACACATTAAGTTCCCACAACCAGCAATGAGATAATGACCAGATAATCATAGAATGGTTCAAGCACGGAAGGCGGCCATTCGGCTCGTTGAGCTCGTGCCGACTCTCAGCTAGTGCCCATGTCCCTGTAAAGTTTTTTCCTTTCAGATACTTATCCAACTCCCTTTTGAAAGATAAAATTGAATCTGCCTCCACCACCCTTTCAAGCAGTGCATTCCAGATTTTAATCACTCACTGCGTAAAAAAGTTTTTTCTTACGTTGCCTTTGGTTCTTTTGCCAATCATCTTAAATCTGTGTCCTCTGGTTCTTAATCCTTCTGCAAATGGGAACAGTTTTTCTCTATCTACTTTGTCCAGACCCCTCATGATTTTGAGCACCTCTATCAAATCTCCTCTCAACCTTCTCTGCTTTAAGGAGAACAATCCTTGCTTCTCCAGTCTGTCCACATAACTTACGTCCCTCATCCCTAAAAATTATTCATAAATCTTTTCTGTACCCTCTCGAAGGCCTTCACATTCTTCCTAAAGTGTGGCGCCCAGAACTGGACACAGTACTCCAGTTGGGGCCGAACCAGTATTTTATACAGGTTCATCATAATTTCCATACTTTTGTACTCTATACCTCTAGTTATGAAGCCCAGGATTTCATACGCCTTTTTAACTGCTTTCTCAGCCTGCCCTGTTATCTTCAGCAATTTATGCACACATACCCCCAGGTGTCTCTGTTCGTGCACCCCCTTTTAGGGTTGTACCATTTAGTTTATATGCCTCATTCTTTCTACCAAAATGCATCACTTCACACTTTTCTGCATTAAATTTCATCTGCCACGTGTCCGCCCATTTCACCAACCTGTCTATGTCTTCCTGAACTCTATCACTCTCCTCTTCACTGTTCACTATACTTCCAAGTTTTGTGTCATCTGCAACTTCTGAAATTATGCCCTGTACACCCACGACCAAGTCATTAATATACATCAAGAAAAGCAGTGGTCCGAGAACTGACCCCTGGGGAACAGTATACCTTCCTCCAGTCCGAAAAACAACCATTCACCACTACTCTACTTTTCCTGTCACTTAGTCAATTTTGTATCCTGGCTGCCACTGTCCCTTTTATTCCATGGGCTTCAATTTTGCTGGCAAGCCTATTATATGGCACTTTGTCGAACGCCTTTTGGAAATCCATGTACACCGCATCAACTGCATTACCCTCATCAACCCTCTTTGTTACTGCATCGAAAAACCCGATCAAGTTGGTTAAACATGATTTGCCTTTATCAAATCCGTGCTGGTTTTCCTTAATTAATCCACTCCTATCCAAGTGACTTAATTTTGCCCCCAATTACTGTTTTAAAAGCTTCCCCACTACCAAGGTTAAATTGACTGCCCTGTAGTTGCTAGGTTTATCTTTAAACCCTTTTTTAAACAATGGTGTAACATTTGTAATTCTCCAGTTCTTTGGCACCACCCTCGTATCTATGGAGGATTGGAATATTATGGCCAATACCTCCGCAATTTCCGCCCTCAATTCCCTTAGCATCCTAGGATGCATTCCATCCGCTCCTGGTGATTTATCTACTTTAAGTACAGAGTGCCTTTTAATACCTCTTTTTTTAATCAATTTTTATCCTATCAAGTGTCTCCACGACCTCCTCCTACCCTATGTCTATGGCAGCATCCTCTTCCTTGGTGACGATATCTGCAAAGTACTCATTTAGTACCTCAGCCATACCCTCTGCCTCCATGCAAATGTCTCCTTTTTGGGCCCTAATCACCCCTCTCTTCACCCCCCCCCCCCCACAACTACCCTTTTACTATTTATATGCCTACAGAAGACTTTTGGATTACCTTTTATGTTGGCTGCCATTCTATTCTCATACCCTCTTTTTGCCCCTCTTATTTTCTTTTTTACTTCTCCTCTGACCTTTCTATATATATAGCCTGATTTTCAGATGTATTCGCTCTTTTTCTGCTTCATCATATTCTCTATCTGTTTCGTCATCCAGGGAGCTCTGACTTTAGTTGCCTTACCTTTCCCCCTCATGGGAATGAACCTCGACTGTACCCAAACTCCTCTTTAAAGGCAGCCCCTTTTCCATTATAGTTTTGTCTGCCAATCTTTGATTCCAATTTACCCAGGCCAGATCCATTCTCATCTCACTGAAATTGGCCTTCTCCAGTTAAACATTTTTATTCTAGATTGCTCCCTATCCCTTTCCATAGCTAATCTAAACTTTATGATACTATGATCACTGTTCCCCAAATGTTCACCTACTGACACTTGCTCCACTTGACCTACCTCATTCCCCAGTACAAGATCAAGCAATGCCTCCTCCCTTGTCGGTCCGGAAACAAACTGATCAAGAAAGTTCTTCTGAACACCTTCCCTTGGAGTGCCCTTTACACTATTATGATGCCAGTCTATATTAGGATAGATAAAGTCTCCCATTATTAATACTCTGTAAGTTCTTGTACTTCTCTGTAATTTCTCTGCAAATTTGCTCCTCCATATCTTTCCGACTATTTGGTGGTGTATAGTGTAATGGACTTCTATTATTTATTAACTCTAGCCATATAGCTTCTGTCCTTGATCCCTCTCGGACATCCTCCCTCTTCAGCACCCTAACATTCTCCTTAACAAATACTGCCACCTCCTATCTTTCCTGAACACCTTATAACCATGAATATTTAATACCTAATCCTGCCCTTTTTTGAGCCAGGTCTCTATTATTGCCACAACATCATATTTCCATGTGGTTATTTGTGCCTGCAGCTCACTTACCTTGTTTACTACGCTTTGTGCGTTCACATACATACACTGTAAACCCATCTTAGACCATCATATATTCTCTCTTAAGTTGGACCCCATCCAATGCCTTACTATATCTTACTTTAGTGCTCTCTGCCTCTCCCAATCCTTTGAGCACTTTACTTCCCCTTTATAATGTTACTTGGTGCCCACCCGCACCCCCCCTGCTAAATTAATTTAAACCCTGCCCAACAGCACGAGCAAACCTCCCTGCGAGGATATTGGTTCCGGCCCGGTTGAGGCGCAACCTGTCCGGCGTCTCCCTCCCTCTCACACACACGCTCCCAACCCACCCACGCTCCCCCCACCCCCCTCACACATGCACTCTGTCTCCCCCTCTCTCACACGCGCTCTGTCTCTCTCTCTCTCTCACGCGCTCTGTCTCTCTCTCTTTAGCTCCATAATGGTTCTCATTTAGAGGTTGATCTGCTAAAGTCTCACAAAGCAACCCTATCTTACCATTTTTGGCGAACTTGCCAGAGAGTGACTGCAATATATTCACAATCTATCCTACGAGACTTTCTGTAGGAATAACTAATATGAATGACTGTGCAAAAATCCAGGAGATGATGGGGGCTCTGGCAACAATAGTTAGGCTGCTGCAAGAATGTACAATTTTAAGGTCAGTTTAAATTATGGTTCTGAAGGTGACTTGTTTTGAAATGTGCTCTTGATCTGTTTCTCCAAAGGTATAACAAATAGCGACTAATGTGGAAGCACTAAAATGTTACCATCTGGGTATATCTTCTAAGTCACATCTGTAGCCAGTCATATTTAAGGGCAACGGGTCCACAAAAGCAGAAAACACACGCATACAATAACTAATGATTATATAGACAGTGCTTGACTGTTATATAGTCATTTTAACATAACATATTTAAAAATCTTAGTTTAAATTAAGCATAGACAATGTTTTATCTAACCATACCCTCTCATGTTCCATATTCTTAGAAGTAAGTTGCCGTGACAACAACTCCTTATTGGAATCCAGTTGGGCACATAGTTCTCTGATTGAAGCCAGATCTCCTAACACATGGCATTTCTCAGCCTGTGTCTGTCGTAGCTCTTCCTCCAGTTTGGACATGCTTTTAGCAGTATATGAAATCTCGTTCTCATATGCTTGTTGGGCAGACATGTGCTAAATTGAAGAAGAATTTACAGTAAAACACACAAAAGTATGCATACATTTGGCACACCAACACCGAAACAGACGAAAGTAACTTGTAATATGAAAGTTAATTGAGGGTGCAATCTGTAAGCAAGTGAATGCAAAAATAAAGGATATTTGATAAACTATCTTCAGTAGGGCCTTCTTTATTCTTTAATAAAAGATCAAACTCTATATACAATAGCATGTTGAGACATTGCATGAGGTGTAATCACCTGGTGCATTACCTTTAAGGAGACCCCACATGGAGCAGTCATAATCTTACCCCACTCCACTGTATAAAGTTTTGGGCTGAACTTTCAGGCCTCCTGTCCAGCAGAAACGGGACAGTACCTCCCCCCAAAATGATGGGGAATGACCTTTCACCCCATTCCTTCCATCACTGTGGTTACGGCAATGATCCCCCCAGACCTATCACTGAGCAGCCCCTGGAGCGGCATCCTAAGTCAGAAGGTAGACAGCATAACGCAGATTTTAAATATGCTAGAAAAAAATGCTAGACAACCAATAGCCAATAATGAAATAGATTTGTTGGGTGAATAAACTTGATAGGAAAAGAACTGATAATAGTAGTAAGAAAAAAAATCAAGACTACACAGCAGCATATTGAAGGAAATTATGCATGAAAAAGTGTACGACTGAGGTATGGAAACCTGACTAGTATACGGAGTGCGTACTCCAATATGTATTGATCCGGCTGCAACAAGGCATAATGAAGTAAGTGTTTTGAAAAACTATCATAGGCAGTCCCTCGAAATCGAGGAAGACTTGCTTCCACTCCAAAACGGAGTTCTCAGGTGACTTCAAAAGCTTCCATAGATATCTGAATAGAAAAAGATTAGTGAATACAAACGTAGGTCCCTTGCAGTCGGACTCAGGTGAATTTATAATGGGGAACAAAGAAATGGCAGATCAATTGAACAAATACTTTGGTTTTGTCTTCACGAAGAAAGATACAAGTGACCATCCGGAAATACTAGGAGTCAGAGGGTCCAGTGAGAAGGAGGAACTGAAGGAAATCCTTATTAGGCGGGAAATTGTGTTGGGGAAATTGATGGGATTGAAGGCCGATAAATCCCCGGGGTCTGATTGTCTGCATCCCAGAGTACTTGAGGAAGTGGCCCTAGAAATAGTGGATGCATTGGTGATCATTTTCCAACAGTCTATCGACTCGGGATCAGTTCCTGTGGACTGGAGGGTAGCTAATGTAACCACATTTTAAAAAAAATGAGGGAGAGAGAAAACAGGGAATTATAGCCTGACATCGGTAGTGGGGAAAATGGTGGAATCAATTATTAAGGATGAAATAGTAGCGCATTTGGAAAGCAGTGACAGGATCGGTCCAAGTCAGCGTGGATTTATGGAAGGAAAATGATGCTTGACAAATCTTCTGGAATTTTTTGAGGATGTAACTAGTAGAGTGGACAAGGGAGAACCAGTGGATGTGGTGTATTTGGACTTTCAAAAGGCCTTTGACAAGGTCCCACAAAAGAGATTGGTGTGCAAAATCAAAGCACATGGTATTGGGGATAATGTACTGGCGTGGATAGAGAATTGGTTGGCAGGCAGGAAGCAGAGAGTCGGGATAAACAGGTCCTTTTCAGAATGGCAGGCAGTGACTAGTGGAGTGCTGCAGGGCTCAGTGCTGGGACCCCAGCTCTTTACAATATACATTAATGATTTGGATGAAGGAATTGAGTGTAATATCTCCAAGTTTGCAGATGTCACTAAACTGGATGGCAGTGTGAGCTGTGAGGAGGATGCTAAGAGACTGCAGGGTGACTTGGACAGGTTAGGTGAGTGGGCAAATGCATGGCAGATGAAGTATAATGTGGATAAATGTGAGGTTATCCACTTTGGTGGCAAAAACACGAAGGCAGACTATTATCTGAATGGCGGCAGATTAGGAAAAGGGGAGGTGCAACGAGACCTGGGTGTCATGGTTCATCAGTCAATGAAAGTTGGCATGCAGGTACAGCAGGCGGTGAAGGCGGCAAATGGCATGTTGGCCTTCATAGCTAGGGGATTTGAGTATAGGAGCAGGGAGGTCTTACTTCAATTGTACAGGGCCTTGGTGAGGCCTCACCTGGAATAGTGTGTTCAGTTTTGGTCTCCTAATCTGAGGAAGGACGTTCTTGCTATTGAGGGAGTGCAGCGAAGGTTCACCAGACTGATTCCCGGGATGGCTGGACTGACATATGAGGAGAGACTGGATCATCTGGGCCTTTATACACTGGAGTTTAGAAGGATGAGAGGGGATCTCATAGAAACATACAAGATTCTGACGGTACGGGACAGGTTAGATGTGGGAAGAATGTTCCCGATGTTGGGGAAGTCCAGAACCAGGGAACACAGTCTTCGGATAAGGGGTAGGCCATTTAGGACTGAGATGAGGAGAAACTTCTTCACTCAGAGAGTTGTTAACCTGTGGAATTCCCTGCCGCAGAGAGTTGTTGATGCCAGTTCATTGGATATATTCAAGACGGAGTTAGATGTGGCCCTTACGGCTAAAGGGATCAAGGGGTATGGAGAGAAAGCAGGAAAGGGATACTGAGGTGAATGATCAGCCATGATCTTATTGAATGGTAGTGCAGGCTCGAGGGGCCGAATGGCCTACTCCTGCACCTATTTTCTATGTTTCTATGACTGTACAGTCCATTACGGGAATTACAGTCTCTGTCACAAGTGGACAGACAGTCATTGAAGGAAAGGGTGGGTGGGGAGTCTGGTTTGCCACACGCTCCTTCCGCTTGCTTTCTGCATGCTCTCGGCGACAAGACTCGAGGTGTTCAGCGCCCTCCTGGATACTCTTCCTCCACTTAGGGCGATCTTTGGCCAGGGATTCCCTGGTGTCGGCAGGGATGTTGCACTTCATCAAGGAGGCTTTGAGGGTGTCCTTGAAATGTTTCCTCTGCCCACCTGGGGCTCGCTTGCCATGCAGGAGTTCCAAGTAGAGCACCTGCTTTGGGAGTCTTGTGTCGGGCATGCGAACAATGTGGCCTGCCCAACAGAGCTGGTCGAGTGTGATCAGTGCTTCGATGCTGGGGATGTTGGCCTGATCGAGAACACTGATGTTGGTGCGTCTATCCTCCCAGGGGATTTGCAGGATCTTGCGGAGACATCATTGGTGGTATTTCTCCAGCGATTTGAGGTGTCTACTGTGTATGGTCCATGTCTCTGAGCCATACAGGACGGCAGGTATCACTACAGCCCTGTAGACCATAAGCTTGGTGTCAAATTTGAGGGCCTGATCTGTAGTGGGGAAAATGCTTGAAACTATCATTAAGGAAGAAATAGCGGGACATTTAGACAGGAATAGTGCAATCAAGCAGACGCAGCATGGATTCATGAAGGGGAAATCATGTTTAACTAATTTACTGGAATTCTTTGAGGATATAACGAGCATGGTGGATAGAGGTGTACCGATGGATGTAGTGCATTTAGATTTCCAAAAGGCATTCGATAAGGTGCCACACAAAAGGTTACTGCAGAAGATAAAGGTACGCGGAGTCAGAGGAAATGTATTAGCATGGATCGAGAATTGGCTGGCTAACAGGAAGCAGAGAATCGGGATAAATGGGTCCTTTTTGGGTTGGAAATCGGTGGTTAGTGGTGTTAAGGATCAGTGCTGGGAGCACAACTGTTTACAATATACATAGATGACCTGGAAGAGGGGACAGAGTGTAGTGTAACAAAATTTGCAGATGACACAAAGATTAGTGGGAAAGCGGGTTGTGTAGAGGACACAGAGAGGCTGCAAAGAGATTTAGATAGGTTAAGCGAATGGGCTAAAGTTTGGCAGATGGAATACAATGTCGGAAAGTGTGAGGTCATCCACCTTGGGAAAAAATAGTAAAAGGGAATATTATTTGAATGAGGAGAAATTACAACATGCTGCGGTGCAGAGGGACCTGGGGGTCCTTGTGCATGAATCCCAAAAAGTTAGTTTGCAGGTGCAGCAGGTAATCAGGAAGGCAAATGGAATGTTGGCCTTCATTACGAGAGGGATGGAGTCCAAAAGCAGGGAGGTCCTGCTGCAACTATATAGGGTATTGGTGAGGCCGCACCTGGAGTACTGCGTGCAGTTTTGGTCACCTTACTTAAGGAAGGATATGCTAGCTTTGGAGGGGGTACAGAGACGATTCACTAGGCTGATTCCGGAGATGAGGGGGTTACCTTATGATGATAGATTGAGTAGACTGGGTCTTTACTTGTTGGAGTTCCGAAAGATGAGGGGTGATCTTATAGAAACATTTAAAATAATGAAAGGGATAGACAAGATAGAGGCAGAGAGGTTGTTTCCACTGGTCAGAGAGACTAGAACTAGGGGGCACAGCCTCAAAATACAGGGGAGCCAATTTAAAACCGAGTTGAGAAGGAATTTCTTCTCCCAGAGGGTTGTGAATCTGTGGAATTCTCTGCCCAAGGAAGCAGTTGAGGCTAGCACATTGAATGTACTCAAGTTACAGATAGATAGATTTTTAACCAATAAGGGAATTAAGGGTTACGGGGAACGGGCGGCCAAGTGGATCTGAGTCCACGGCCAGATCAGCCATGATCTTGTTGAATGGCGGAGCAGGCTCGAGGGGCTAGATGGCCTACTCCTGTTCCTAATTCTTATGTTCTTATGATCTTTGAACACTCTCTTCCTCAGGCGGCCGAAGGCTGCGCTGGCACACTGGAGGCGGTGTTGAACCTCGTCGTCGATGTCTGCCCTTGTTGATAATAGGCTCCCGAGGTATGGAACGTGGTCCACGTTGTCCAGGTTCGTGCCGTGGATCTTGATGACTGGGGGGGGGGCAGTGCTGTGTGGCGGGGTCAGGTTGGTGGAGGACCTTTGGCTTACGGATGTTTAGTGTCAGGCCCATGCTTTTGTATGCCTCGGTGAAGATATTGACAATGGCTTGGAGTTCAGCTTCTGAACGCAAGGGTCGTCTGCGTACTGTAGTTCGACGACAGAGGATGGGATTTAGCCTGGAGGCGACGAAGGTTGAACACGTTCCCACTGGTTCTGTAGTTTAGTTCCACTCCAGCGGGGAGCTTGTTGAGTGGGAGGTGGAGCATTGCAGCGAGGAAGATCGAGAAGAGGGTTGGCGCGATGAAGCAGCCCTGCTTAACCCTGGTCCGGACATGGATTGGGTCTGTGGTGGATCCGTTGGTCAGGATCACAGCTTGCATGTTGTCATGGAACAGGTGGAGGATGGCGACAAACTTTTGGGGGAAGCCGAAACGGAGGAGGATGCTCCATAGTTCCTCACAGTTAACAATATCAAAGGCATTTGTAAGGTCAAAGGCCATGTACAGGGTTGGTGCTATTCTCTGCATTTCTCTTGCAGTTGTCGCACCGTAAAGATCATGTCTGTTGTACCCCGTAGTGGACGGAATCCGCACTGTGACTCCGGGAGGAGTTCCTCAGCCACAGGGAGAAGACGGTTGAGGAGGCTTCTAGCGATGACTTTCCCAGTGGCCGACAACAGGGAGATTCCTCTGTAGTTGCCGCATAATGATCTAATCGGATACAGTATGGGGCTTTCAGCCAGAGTGTCACTAGCCTTACTGGCCAATCAAACTCCATGAGAATGCCACCTCACGTTAGCCAAGACTGATTTCTTGGTCTTTTCATGATCAGTTGGGGGCAGCGTGTCTTTTTAATGGAATTCCCACCAAATTCTACTTTGCTCAGCAGTGACAGTTTAAAAAGAGAAAGATGTCTTGTGATTTGTTTTAAAACTGATCAACTGTGTGAAATTTGTGTTCGTTTGTGGATGCTCTCCAAGAGGATCTTACCATTTGACGCTGGTGAACACCTATTTATGAAATACATGGAAGAGTTGCTCAAAGGAGGCTGTTAATTTTACATCATAAGTACTTCCAGATGACTTCTCTCCATATGATTGCTGTATTGCTTAAAGTTACCTAATAGGATACTAGAGGTTACATATAAAAATGCCATTTTAGTATTACAGACTTTATTCATATTTAATACCTCCTGTATTTCCCTTTCCAGCTTTCCCACTCTTTCCTCAAGATGTCGTCTCTCTGTGTCTACAGACAGGAGCTCCAGTCGAACTGAACTGCTCTCTCCCTCTGCCTGATGGGCCTTATGCTCCCAGTTCTCAGCCTGATTACTTGCCAGTCGGAATTGCTCCAGCATATGATGGAGCTCTTGTTCCTATTATTGAAAAGAAGAGAAGGTAACTTAGGTGTAAGTATTTCAGACGGAACAATACCTGCACAATGTACACACCAATCCTGATTTTCCTTTCATCATTTTTAGGTACCGATCCATCAGTTTTAATTTAACAGATCCATGCAGCTATTCCCACTGACAACCAATGGTCAAGGTAGGATGATTTTTAAACGTGCTTTTGATAAATATAGAAAATATTTATATGAGACCTCTAGTTGCTTTCCACAGGACAAAATTATTTTTAATAGTACAGGTTAATTTCACACAAAACCCAGTGGAATGATCCTTCCTCTTCCAGCGCTGTTTGACAGGAATTAATGCAAAGCACACAGGGAGTGCACCCTGTAAGGATCAGGAGTTGAATGCCCAAACTTCCTCGGGGACCTGATTTTAATACTGCAGACGAAGTGGGCCCAGTATTGGCTGCAGCCACAAAGAAGGAGCTCTGGGTGCGTCTTGAGTCTTAAAGGGGTTTGTACAATGGAAAGGTCGGAAAATAAATCACTTTTTGGCCAAATTTCCTGCCGATTGAAGTATCAAATATTCAACATGGCAGCTGCAGGTGAGTATTAGTGAGTTCTGAAATTAAGTCCATCCACCAAAAGTTGTGTTCTTTTATTGCTGTGGCCTTCTCCTTTAATAAAATGGTATGACCTTTTTGAATATTTTCCTGCTGCTGGGCCATGACTGGGAAGAAGCAGCAGCACCTCAAGTACTGGTCTATGTGCCCTTGCAGTGTGCCTCAGAGATAACTGGTAAGAGGCAACACCATTGTGCCAAGCAGTAGGTGGAGTAACAGGGAAAACAAGTGTGGGTATAAAGAATAATGGTATGGATATAGGAGGAGAGTGCTGGTTTGAATGTGAGGCTCCTGTTTTTATTTCAGCTGGCACGAAGCAGTTTTATGGTGTGGGGAGGTTGGATTATTGCTGTGTAGTAGGGAAACAGGCATCTGCAGCTCAGGAGAGGGCCAGGCAAAATTCAGCAGCAGCTGATAAAGGAGCTTCCCCTCATCTACCTCCAAATAAGCCATATCAGAAAAAGGGGAGGGGGGTGGGGGTGGGGAGGGTGTTGGCTTTGCACAGCAATAAACAAAGTCTCCACTACTAAGTGTAGGTGAATAGAAGCATTCTGAAACAAGTACAGAAGCATCAACTCCATTTATTTCAATTAAAAACAAAAATAAGGATCTTTCTTGGCAATACCAGCATTTCCCCCAAGACCACCAAAACAGTGGCCCTGGAACTGCAACTGATGGTAACAGGTTGCCAACTCTGGTTAGAGGCATTGCTGGAGGGCGGATCACGTGATATTGGATCATGCGACTATCCCGAGGGCCACCCTGCTATATATATGATCTTCTGTAGGATGCCGACAAACTTTACTTTCTGTTGTCCCAATTTTGGGTCACACTTCCGAGTAACTTTAGTAAATGTTTGCTCTGTTGCTCTTTCATATCGTTCTTGCAATTTTGCTAGAAATAGTAGAGGAAGTTTTAATCAACCCATTTACGATTTTGCTACAGAGGAATTCCAAGGTAACGACGCAGTTTGAGAACGCTGCGCCAGATATTTAGAATTTTGTATCTTTTGTTGACATAAGATTACTTGGCTTTAGATTTGATGTATGGGACCGACATACTTGCCTGAATGTTAGACATAAAATCCTCAAACATAACTGATTTTAGATACTTGGGCCCCGATTTTAACTGCCTCCACCCTTACGGAAACCAGGAGGGGGCAAATTACAATGTGAGCCAGTTACCCCCATCAATCCTACTTCCTTCTCGTTTCCCCATATTAACCTGCTCTTTGGAGTAGGTGAGCAGGACACCCACAGGAAGGAAGCGGGGCCCTACTTTAAATATGCAGATCGGTTTCAATGATGTCATGAGGACCCAATCTGCAATTTCAAGCTGAGGCCTGAGCCGGGAGGGAGCAGGGCAGTATCAGCTGCCGGGAGCTGCACCCTGGACCACAAGGAGACCAGGAGGAAAGTTTAAAATTTATTGTTCAGGTTTCCTTGTGGGCCAGGGGGGCTCCTCTGTCCTCCCTCTTGGCCAAACTGCCCCTCGAGCCTGCTCCGCCATTCAATAAGATCATGGCTGATATGATCTTGGCCTCAACTCCACTTTTCTGCCTGTTCCCCATAACACTTGATTTCCCTCTGTGATCTCACCAAAGCCCTGTATAATTGTAGAGACGGGTGATATCTCTTTAAAAAGCCTGTATGACTGGTCCTGTCCCTTTAAATAACCTGTGTGATTGGTCTATCTGTTTATACAGCCTGTGTGACTGGTCCTCTCTTCTTAAAAAGCCTGTGTGACTGGTCCTGCCTCTTTAAAAAGCCGGTTTGACTGGTCCTGTACTTTTTAATAAAAGCTTGTATGACTGGCTCTTATTCTTTAAAAAGCATTTGTGACTGGTTCTGTCTCTTCAAAAAGCATTTGTAACTGGTTCTGTCTCTTCAAAACATGTGTGTGACTGGTCATGTCTCCATAAAAAGCCTATGTGGCTGGTCCTGTCTCTTTAAAGCGCCATTGTAACATAAGAACATACATCTCATCTTCATTCTTGTTTTCATCTCTTGATTGATTTTGGTTACTCACCCTCTATTTAGGAAAACACGTTATCAAAGATAACAGACTTCTGTCAATGCTACTGATATGGGTAGCTATTTGGTGCATAAGAGCAAACTAGGTTAACTCTCTCCTTAAGCTTTCCCTTCCTTGCCATCAGGAACCACGTCGCCCATGCTCACCAATTACTTCTCGACAGCTTGTCGAACATCGGAATTCATTGTGCAGCAACAGTGGATAGCATCAACATGCTTTTCCACCAAAGTCACTACAGGTACAGCGTCAAAAATCCAGAAGCCTCAAGACTGAGGCCGCTCCAGTTTCTGGGTATTTCCGGACTTCGGAACGTCTTTCTGATGTCCTGAACCGGGAAACACCCGAGCCCAGGTAAGGGCGGAGGGGGGTCGCGAGGTAAGAGGGGAGGAGTCCAGCCAGGAGAGTTCGGCGGGCGGCGGGCCCTCGGCAGTCCAGTGGGAGACGGGCCGAGGTAAGGAGCGGGGGATCCGGCATGGAAGGGAGGAGGGGTCGGCGGGCGGGGGGGGGATGGGGGGGGGAGAGAAGAGGGGTCGGACGGGCGGGGGGGGGGGAAAGAGGGGTTGTAGATGGGAGAGCTGAATACATGGCTTGAGCAGTGGTGCAGCAGGGAGGGATTCAAATTCCTGGGGCATTGGAACCAGTTCTGGGGGAGGTGGGACCAGTACAAACCGGACAGCCTGCACCTGGGCAGGACCGGAACCAATGTCCTTGGGGGAGTGTTTGCTAGTGCTGTTGGGGAGGAGTTAAACTAATATGGCAGGGGGATGGCAATCAATGCAGGGAGACAGAGGGAAACAAAAAGGAGATAAAAGCAAAAGACAGAAAGGAGATGAGGAAAAGTGGAGGGCAGAGAAACCCAAGACAAAAAACAAAAAGGGCCACTGTACAGCAAAATTCTAAAAGGAAAAAGGGTGTTAAAAAAAACAAGCCTGAAGGCTTTGTGTCTTAATGCAAGGAGTATCCGTAATAAGGTGGATGAATTAACTGTGCAAATAGATGTTAACAAATATGATGTGATCGGGATTACGGAGACGTGGCTCCAGGATGATCAGGGCTGGGAACTCAGGGGTATTCAACATTCAGGAAGGATAGAATAAAAAGGAAAGGAGGTGGAGTAGCATTGCTGATTAAAGAAGAGATTAATGCAATAGTTAGAATCGACATTAGCTTGGATGATGTGGAATCTATATGGGTAGAACTGCAGAACACCAAAGGGCAAAAAACGTTAGTGGGAGTTGTGTACAGACCTCCAAACAGTAGTAGTAATGTTGGGGAGGGCATCAAACAGGAAATTAGGGGTGCATGCAATAAGGGTGCAGCAGTTATAATGGGTGACTTTAATATGCACATAGATTGGACTAACCAAACTGGAAGCAATACGGTGGAGGAGGATTTCCTGGAGTGCATAAGGGATGGTTTTCTAGACCAATATGTCGAGGAACCAACTAGGGGGGAGGCCACCTTAGACTGGGTGTTGTGTAATGAGAGAGGATTAATTAGCAATACCGTTGTGCGAGGCCCCTTGGGGAAGAGTGACCATAATATGGTGGAATTCTGCATTAGGATGGAGAATGAAACAGTTAATTCAGAGACCATGGTCCAGAACTTAAAGAAGGGTAACTTTGAAGGTATGAGGCGTGAATTTGCTAGGATTGATTGGCGAATGGTACTTATGGGGTTGACAGTGGATGGGCAATGGCAGACATTTAGAGACCGCATGGATGAACTACAACAATTGTACATTCCTGTCTGTCGTAAAAATAAAAAAGGGAAGGTGGATCAACCGTGGCTATCAAGGGAAATCAGGGATAGTATTAAAGCCAAGGAAGTGGCATACAAATTGGCCAGAAATAGCAGTGAACCCGGAGACTGGGAGAAACTTAGAACTCAGCAGAGGAGGACAAAGGGTTTCATTAGGGCAGGGAAAATGGAGTACGAGAAGAAGCTTTCAGGGAACATTAAGACGGATTGCAAAAGTTTCTGTAGATATGTAAAGAGAAAAAGGTTAGTAAAGACAAACGTAGGTCCCCTGCAGTCAGAATCAGGGAAAGTCATAACGGGGAACAAAGAAATGGCGGACCAATTGAACAAGTACTTTGGTTCGGTATTCACTAAGGAGGACACTAACAACCTTCCGAATATAAGAGGGGTCAGAGGGTCTAGTAAGGAGGAGGAACTGAGGGAAATCCTAATGAGTCGGGAAATTGTGTTGGGGAAATTAATGGGATCGAAGGCAGATAAATCCCCAGGGCCTGATGGACTGCATCCCAGAGTACTTCAGGAGGTGGCCTTGGAAATAGCGGATGCATTGACAGTCATTTTCCAACATTCCATTGACTCTGGATCAGTTCCTATCGAGTGGAGGGTAGCCAATGTAACCCCACTTTTTAAAAAAGGAGGGAGAGAGAAAACAGGGAATTATAGACCGGTCCGCCTGACATCGGTAGTGGGTAAGATGATGGAATCAATTATGAAGGATGTCATAGCAGCGTATTTGGAAAGAGGTGACATGATAGGTCCAAGTCAGCATGGATTTGTGAAAGGGAAATCATGCTTGACAAATCTTATGGAATTTTTTGAGGATGTTTCCAGTAGAGTGGACAAGGGAGAACCAGTTGATGTGGTGTATTTGGACTTTCAGAAGGCTTTCGACAAGGTCCCACACAAGAGATTAATGTGCAAAGTTAAAGCACATGGGATTGGGGGTAATGTGCTGACATGGATTGAGAAATGGTTGTTAGACAGGAAGCAAAGAGTAGGAGTAAATGGGTACTTTTCAGAATGGCAGGCGGTGACTAGTGGGGTACCGCAAGGTTCTGTGCTGGGGCCCCAGCTGTTTACGCTGTACATTAATGATTTAGACGAGGGGATTAAATGTAGTATCTCCAAATTTGCGGATGACACTAAGTTAGGTGGCAGTGTGAGCTGCGAGGAGGATGCTATGAGGCTGCAGAGCGACATGGATAGGTTAGGTGAGTGGGCAAATGCATGGCAGATGAAGTATAATGTGGATAAATGTGAGGTTATCCACTTTGGTGGTAAAAACAGTGAGACAGACTATTATCTGAATGGTGACAGATTAGGAAAAGGGGAGGTGCAACGAGACCTGGGTGTCATGGTACATCAGTCATTGAAGGTTGGCATGCAGGTACAGCAGGCAGTTAAGAAAGCAAATGGCATGTTGGCCTTCATAGCGAAGGGATTTGAATACAGGGGCAGGGAGGTGTTGCTGCAGTTGTACAGGGCCTTGGTGAGGCCACACCTGGAGTATTGTGTACAGTTTTGGTCTCCTAACCTGAGGAAGGACATTCTTGCTATTGAGGGAGTGCAGCGAAGGTTCACCAGACTGATTCCTGGGATGGCGGGACTGACATATCAAGAAAGACTGGATCAACTGGGCTTGTATTCACTGGAGTTCAGAAGAATGAGAGGGGACCTCATAGAAACATTTAAAATTCTGATGGGTTTAGACAGGTTAGATTCAGGAAGAATGTTCCCAATGTTGGGGAAGTCCAGAACCAGGGGTCACAGTCTAAGGATAAGGGGTAAGCCATTTAGGACCGAGATGAGGAGGAACTTCTTCACCCAGAGAGTGGTGAACCTGTGGAATTCTCTACCACAGAAAGTTGTTGAGGCCAATTCACTCAATATATTCAAAAAGGAGTTAGATGTAGTCCTTACTACTAAGGGGATCAAGGGGTATGGCGAGAAAGCAGGAATTGGGGTACTGAAGTTGCATGTTCAGCCATGAATTCATTGAATGGTGGTGCAGGCTAGAAGGGCCGAATGGCCTACTCCTCCACCTATTTACTATGTTTCTAGAGCTGGGGGGGGGGGGGGTAGGAGAGGGGTCGGGGTGGGGGGGAGGAGTCGGCGGGGGAAGAGAGGTCAGCAGGGGCCCCGAGGTGGGGAAGAGGTCGGCGGAGGGAGAGGTCGGCGGGGGAAGAGGTCGGCGGGGGGAGAGGTCGGCGGGGGGAGAGGTCGGCGGGGCCCCGAGGCAGGGGTCCGGATTCCAGAACATTGTCCAGATTCCAGATGACCCCGCCACTGATCATCCTGGTGTCCGGATTCCGGAACAGTACGGATTTCGGAGCTCCGGATTTTTGACGCTGTTTTTCACTCAGCGAAAGAAAAATTACAATCATTTCCTTTTAATAGAATATATTGTCATTTTCTCCAGTGTTTAAGGGACTAAGATAGTGTAAATATTAAAGTGGAGACAGAAAAACACTGAGAATCAATAAGCTCAGGAATCTGCACTGCTGAAAAATGGGGCTAAGATTGGAAATGGAATTAAAATAAAAGACGCTAAGTCTTCTCAGCTAAAAGTGTTTTAAAATAGAACTTCCAAATTTTGTAGCTCAAGCCATTTAAAAGCAAAGTAATGTAGGTAACTGGTTAATTTTAATGAGGACTGATCTTTAAATATGAATCTGCAGCACTGATGGCAACAAGAAAACAAGACAATTTGTTCTGGAGACATATTTGGAACTAAAATTATTATTAGTACTATAACTATATTACATAGCTTGAATAAAATTTCAAACTATTCAGAATTCTAGTAAGATTTTTTCCATCATAGATTCTAAGTAGATCCATGGCAAACTTAATTTTACAATCAGATATTGTAACCAATGAAATACTTCTGGATAAATTCATAAAAATATCACAATTTCTTCCAAAAACGTGTTCTATATCTTATTCAAAAGTGTATTTAGATTGCATTGACTTTAGATTATATTGACCAATTGCTAAATAAAGAAATAGCTAACTGAATAAATTAAAGGCAAAAAGAAGCATTTAACTTTGCTTTACTATTACAATGTCATACTTTTTCTGTCAGTCGGATCTGTGTGAGCAAATGAAAGTGTGCGCACAATATTGTACTATGTTCAATTGGTTGAATGACAAGCCAATCAATTGTTCGAATATCTTAAGTCATTTGTTAGAGAATCATCAGAGGTTTACTCTGGGGCAGGCCTATAAAAGGCCCAACGTCAAGCAGCGACGGGAGATCAAGGCGGTGGCGCGGGAGTCCGGAGTAGGCCTATAAAATGCCCAACGTCGAGCAGCGGCGGGAGATCGAGGAGGCCAGCGGCAGCAGGGAGAGAAGGCAAAAAGAAGTAAAAAGAAATCGAAGGGTGACGTCACAGCCAAGGGGGTAATTGATTGGTGAGTAGTTTTTCTTTTTTTCTTTTCCTTTATCAGCAGGTAACCTTTGGCATTGTTGCCAAATTAAGCTAATTTAAGGGTTAAGTCATTGCAGGAGAGCCCAGACCCGTGTCATGCTCCTCCTGTGCTATGTGGGAACTCAGGGACGCTTCCAGTGTCCCTGACGACAACATGTGCGGAAGTGTATCCTGCTGCAGCTCCTGACAGACCGCATTGCGGCACTGGAGCAGCGCATGGATTCACTTTGGAGCATCCGCGATGCTAAGGCAATCGTGAACAGCATGTTTAGTGAGTTGGTCACACCGCAGCTAAAGGTTACTCAGGTAGATAGGGAATGGGTGACCATCAGGCAGAGCAGTGGAAGGAAGGTAGTGCAGGGTTCCCCTGCGGTCATCCCTGTCCAAAACAGATACACCGCCTTGGGTGCTGTTGGGGGGGGGGGGGGGGGGGATGACTCACCAGGGGAGGGCAGCAGCAGCCAAGTTCATGACACCATGGGTGACTCTGCTGCATAGGAGGGCAGGAAAAAGAGTGGGAGAGCTATAATGGTAGGGGATTCTATTGTAAGGGGAATAGATAGACGTTTCTGTGGCCGCAATTGTGACTCCAGGATGGTATGTTGCCTCCCTGGTGCAAGGGTCAAGGATATTTTGGAGCGGCTACAGGAGATTTTTGAGGGGGAGGGTGAACAGCCATTTGTCGTGGTGCACATAAGTACCAACGATATAGGTAAAAAAACGGGATGAGGTCCAACAAACTGAATTTAGGGAGCTAGGAATTAAATTAAAAAGTAGGACCTCAAAGGTAGTAATCTCAGGATTGCTACCAGTGCCACGTGTGAGTCAGAGTAGGAATTTCAGAATAGCTAAGATGAATACGTGGCTTGAGGAATGGTGCAAGAGGGAGGGATTCAAATTCCTGGGACATTGGAACCGGTTCTGGGGGAGGTGGGACCAGTACAAACCGGACGGTCTGCACCTGGGCAGGACCGGAACCAATGCCCTGGGGGGAGTGTTTGCTAGTGCTGTTGGGGAGGGGTTAAACTAATATAGCAGGGGGATGGGAACCACAGAGGGAAGTAGAATGGGGGCAGAAGCAAAAGATAGAAAGAAGTAAAAGTAAAAGTGGAAGGCAGAGAAACCCAAGGCAAAAATCAAAAAGGGCCACATTGCAGCAAAATTCTCAAGAAGCAAAGTGTGTTAAAAAGACAAGCATGAAGGCTCTGTGCCTCAATGCAAGAAGTATTCGTAATAAAGTGGATGAATTAACTGCGCAGGCAGCTATTAACGAATATGATATAATTGGCATTATGGAGACATGAATCCATGGTGACCAAGGCTGGGAACTCAACATCCAGGGGTATTCAACATTCAGGAAGGATAGACAGAAAGGAAAAGGAGGTGGGGTAGTATTGCTGGTTAAAGAGGAAATTAACGCAATAGTAAGGAAGGACATTAAGCTTGGATGATGTGGAATCTGTATGGGTAGAGCTGCGGAATACCAAAGGGCAGAAAACGCAAGTGGGAGTTGTGTGTAGATCACCAAACAGTAGGAGTGAGGTTGGGGACAGCATCAAACAAAAAATTAGGGATGTATGCAATAAAGGTACAGCAATTATCATGGGTGACTTTAATCTACATATAGATTGGGCTAACCAAACTGGTAGCAATACGGTGGAGGAGGATCTCCTGGAGTGTATTAGGAATGGTTTTCTAGACCAATATGTCAAGGAACCAACTAAAGGGCTGGCCATCCTAGACTGGGTGATGTGTAATGAGAAAGGACTAATTAGTAATCTTGTTGTGCGAGGTCCCTTGGGAAAGAGTGACCATAATATGGTAGAATTCTTCATTAAGATGGAGAGTGACACAGTTAATTCAGAGACTAAGGTCCTGAACTTAGGGAAAGATAACTTCGATGGTATGAGACGTGAATTGGCTAGAATAGACTGGTGAATGATACTTAAAGGGTTGATGGTGGATAGACAATGGCAAACATTTAAAGATCACATGGATGAACTTCAACAATTGTACATCCTGGTCTGGAGTAAAAATAAAACAGGGAAGGTGGTTCAACCGTGGCTAACAAGGGAAATTAAGGATAGTGTAAAATCCAATTAAGAGGCAGAAAATTGGCCAGCAAACCAGCAAACCTGAGGACTGGAAGAAATTTAGAATTCAGCAGAGGAGGACAAAGGGTTTAATTAGGAGGGGGAAAATAGAGTATGAGAGGAAGCTTGCTGGGAACATAAAAACGACTGCAAAAGCTTCTATAGATATGTGAAGAGAAAATGATTAGTGAAGACAAACGTAAGTCCCTTGCAGTCAGAATCAGGTGAATTTATAATGGGGAACAAAGAAATGGCAGACCAATTGAACAAATACTTTGGTTCTGTCTTCACGAAGAAAGACACAAATAACCTTCCGGAAATACAAAGGGTCAGAGGGTCTAGTGAGAAGGAGGAACTGAAGGAAATCCTTATTAGTCAGGAAATTGTGTTAGGGAAATTGATGAGATTGAAGGCCGATAAATCCCCAGGGCCTGATAGTCTGCATCCCAGAGTACTTAAGGAAGTGGCCCTCGAAATAGTGGATGCATTGGTGATCATTTTCCAACAGTCTATCGACTCTGGATCAGTTCCTATGGACTGGAGGGGTAGCTAATGTAACCCCACTTTTTAAGAAAGGAGGGAGAGAGAAAACGAGAATTATGCACCGGTTAGCCTGACATCAGTGGTGGGGAAAATGTTGGAATCAATTATTAAAGATGAAATAGCAGCACATTTGGAAAGCAGTGACAGGATTGGATAAGTCAGCATGGATTTTTGAAAGGGAAATCATGCTTGAAAAATCTTCTAGAATTTTTTGAGGATGTAACTAGTAGAGTGGACAAGGGAGAACCAGTGGATATGGTGTATTTGGACTTTCAAAAGGCTTTTGACAAGGTCCCATACAAGAGATTGGTGTGCAAAATTAAAACACGGTATTGGGGGTAATGTATTGACGTGGATAGAGAGCTGGTTGGCAGATAGGAAGCAGAGTGTCGGGGTAAACGGGTCCTTTTCAGAATGGCTGGGGTGCCGCAGGGTTCAGTGCTGGGACCCAAGCTCCCAGCTATTTACACTATACATCAATGATTTAGATGAAGGAATTGAGTGTAATATCTCCAAGTTTGCAGATAACACTAAGCTGGGTGGCGGTGTGAGCTGCGAGGAGGATGCTAAGAGGCTGCAGGGTGACTTGGACAGGTTAGGTGAGTGGGCAAATGCATGGCAGATGCAGTATAATGTGAATAAATGTGAGGTTATCCACTTTGGTGGCAAAAACACGAAGGCAGAATATTATCTGAATGGCGGCAGATTTGGAAAAGGGGAGGTGCAACGAGACCTGGGTGTCATGGTACATCAGTCATTGAAAGTTGGCATGTAGGTGCAGCAGGCGGTAAAAGAAGGCAAATGGCATGTTGGCCTTCATAGCCTGGGGATTTGAGTTTAAGAGCAGGGAGGTCTTACTGCAGTTGTACAGGGCCTTGGTGAGGCCTCACCTGGAATAGTGTTCAGTTTTGGTCTCCTAATCTGAGGAAGGACGTTCTTACTATTGAGGGAGGGCAGCGAAGGTTCACCAGACTGATTCCCAGGATGGCAGGACTGACATATGAAGAGAGACTGGATCGACTGGGCCTACATTCACTGGAGTTTAGAAGAATGAGAGGGGATCTCAGAGAAACATATAAAATACTGACGGGACTGGACAGGTTAGATGCAGGAAGAATGTTCCCGATGTTGGGGAAGTCCAGAACCAGGGGACACAGTCTAAGGATAAGGGGTAAGCCATTTAGGACCGAGATGAGGAGAAACTTCTTCACTCAGAGTTGTTAACCTGTGGAATTCCCTTCCGCAGAGAGATGTTGATGCCAGTTAGTTGGATATATTCAAGAGGGAGTTAGATATGGCCCTTATGGCTAAAGGGATCAATGGGTATGGAGAGAAAGCTGGAAAGGGGTACTGAGGTGATGATCAACCATGATCTTATTGAATGGTGGTGCAGGCTTGAAGGGCCGAATGGCCTACTCCTGCACCTATTTCCTATGTTTACTCTGGTTCAAAGCTTATATTAAGAATCCAGCTGTAAGTAAGCAAAGACATTATCATGCTTAATAACATACAAATATACTAGGATTTTTCTATTTTTTTTTAACCATTTCTTACCTTGGCAACCATTAAGCTCTCTATTCTTGCCACCTCATTGATGTAGCTATGGACTCTTGATTTGAATTCATCCTTTTCATGCAATGCTTGTCCTAGCTCATTGTTGATTGCCTAGGATGAAGATTAGTGAAGGTTACCAGTAAGTTCTGTATAAATTTAGAATAATATATACATAATTACTAAACTGCTTAAATGTAGAGACAAAAAAAGTGCAAAACAATCACAATTGGCCTGGAATTTGTGGTTGGGATGACAGTGACCTGGCAACGTTTGCCGTCATTCCGCCTTGAAACGGACTGCAACTTCGGGATTTGGCACACATGCAGGCACAGCAGAAATCTCAAAGTTGTGGTCTGTCAATTGCAGCTCTGAAACATGGCTAGTACACATTATGCTTACCAACAGCACATAGAAACATAGAAAATAGGTGCAGGAGTAGGCCATTCGGCCCTTCTAGCCTGCACCGCCATTCAATGAGTTCATGGCTGAACATGCAACTTCAGTACCCCATTCCTGCTTTCTCACCATACCCCTTGATTCCCCTAGTAGTAAGGACTTCATCTAACTCCTTTTTGAATATATTTAGTGAATTGGCCTCAACAACTTTCTGTGGTAGAGAATTCCACAGGTTCACCACTCTCTGGGTGAAGAAATTCCTCCTCATCTCGGTCCTAAATGGCTTCCCCCTTATCCTTAGACTGTGTCCCCTGGTTCTGGACTTCCCCAACATTGGGAACATTCTTCCTGCATCTAACCTGTCTAACCCCGTCAGAATTTTAAACGTTTCTATGAGGTCCCCTCTCATTCTTCTGAACTCCAGTGATTACAAGCCCAGTTGATCCAGTCTTTCTTGATAGGTCAGTCCCGCCATCCCGGGAATCAGTCTGGTGAACCTTCGCTGCACTCCCTCAATAGCAAGAATGTCCTTCCTCAGGTTAGGAGACCAAAACTGTACACAATACTCCAGGTGTGGCCTCACCAAGGCCCTGTACAATTGTAGCAACACCTCCCTGCCCTTGTACTCAAATCCCCTCGCTATGAAGGCCAACATGCCATTTGCTTTCTTAACCGCCTGCTGTACCTGCATGCCAACCTTCAATGACTGATGTACCATGACACCCAGGTCTCTTTGCACCTCCCCTTTTCCTAATTTGTCACCATTCAGATAATAGTCTGTCTCTCTGTTTTGACCACCAAAGTGGATAACTTCACATTTATCCACATTATACTTCATCTGCCATGCATTTGCCCACTCACCTAACCTATCCAAGTTGCTCTGCAGCCTCATAGAATCCTCCTTGCAGCTCACACTGCCACCCAACTTAGTGTCATCCGCAAATTTGGAGATACTACATTTAATCCCCTCGTCTCAAGGAAGCTTGAGCACCATAAGTTTGTCACGCCATGACATGACAGTGGATTAAACATAATGCATGACGGCTTCATGACTTACTGTATCAGGTAAGCCACGAGAGACAATGCACATCTTGACTTGGTAATGGTAATATACAGGAAATGGAAGTTGTGGCACTCCATAGAATGATCAAGTTCAACATGATCATAGCTTCACAAATTCTAAGGACAGGGACCCAGGTATCTTCTTCTTGGGCAGTCCCCCGGAGTCGAGGATGACTTGCTTCCACACTAATATGAGTTCTAAGGTGACTAAAGAGTCCTATGCGGGATCTACAGACTGTGTCACAGGTGGTGGTTGAAGGGACGGGTGGGTGAGGTGCTTGGTTTGGCGCACGCTCCTTCCACTGTTTGTACTTGGCTTCCGCATGCTCCTGACGAAGAAACTCAAAATGTTCGATGCCTTCTCGAAGGCTTCTCCTCCACTTTGAGTAGTCTTGGGCCAGGAATTCCCAAGAGTCGGTGGGTATGTTACAATTTTTCAAGGCGGCTTTGAGGGCTTCCTAGAAGCGTTTTCTCTGCTCTCTTGAGACTCGTTTGCCGTGACGGAGTTTGGAGTAGAGTGCTTGTTTCGGGAGTCTTATATCAGGCATGCGGACAATGTGGCCCATCCATCGGAGCTGATTGAGCGCGATCAATGCCGCGATGCTGGGGATGTTAGCCTGAAGGAGAACAGTGTTGATATGCCTATCCTGCCAATGGATTAGCAGGATTTTGCAGAGACAGTGTTGGTGGTACGTCTCCAGTGCTTTGAGGTCCCGACTGTACATAGTCCATGTCTCTGAAGCATATCATCATCATCATAGGCGGTCACTCGGAATTGAGGAAGACTTGCTTCCACTCCAAAAGTGAGTTCTCTGATGGCTGAACAGTCCAATACGAGAGTCACAGACTCTGTCAAAGGTGGGACAGATATTCGTTGAGGGAAGAGGTGGGTTGGGCTGGTTTGCCGCGCGCTCCTTCCGCTGTCTGCGCCGGACCTCTTCATGTTTTTTGCGTTGAGACTCGCAGAACTCAACGCCCTCCCGGATTCACTTTCTCCACCTCGGGCGGTCTTCGGCCATGGTCTCTCAGGTGTCAGTGGTGATGTCGCACTTTACCAGGGAGGCTTTGAGGGTGTCTCTGTAGCAGATAGGAGGGTGGGTATCCTATGCTCTGCTCTGTAGAGCATAAAGCTTGGTGCTGGGTTTGAGATCTTGATCTTCAAACAGACTTTTCCTCAGGTGACCGAAGGCTGCACTGGCACACTGAAGGCGGTGTTGGATTTTGTCATCGATGTCTGCCCTCGCTGAGAGAAGGCTGCCAAGGTATGGAAAGTTATCTATGCTGTCCAAGGTCTAGTCCTGGATCTTGATAATCGGGGACAGTACTGTGCGGCGGGGGCAGGTTGGTAGAGAACCCTTGTCTCGCGTATGCTTCAGTGAAGGTGTCAACGATGGTTTGGAGCTCAGCCTCCGAGTGTGCACAAACGCAAGCGTCATCTACATACCGTAATGCAATGACAGAGATTGGAACAGCCTTGGTACTGGACTGGAGGTGATGAAGATTGAACAAGAAACATAGAAATTAGGTGCAGGAGCAGGCCATTCGAGTCTGTACCGCCATTCAATAAGACATGGCTGATCATTCAACCTCCGTACCCCTTTCCTGCTTTCTCTCCATACCCCTTGATCCCTTTGGCCGTAAGGGCCATATCGTTCGTCCTGTTGATTAGCTCCACTCCAGCGGGTAGCTTGTTGAAGGTGATATGAAGTATTATAGCAAGAAAGATTGAGAAGAGCGTTGGTGCAATGACACAGCCTTGCTTATCTGCACTTGTATTGGATCTGTGGTGGGTCTGTTGGTAAGAATCACGGCTTGTTTGTCATCGTGAAGCAGGCGGAGGATGATGACAAATTTTTGAGGGCAGCCAAACTTGAGAAGGACACTCCATAATCCCTCTTGGTTGGCAGAGTCGAAGGTCTTTGTGCGGTCAAAAAAGGCCGTGTACAGAGGTTGATGCTGCTCCCTACATTTTTCTTGAATTTGTCGTGCGGTGAAAATCATGTCCGTTGTGCTTCTTAGTGGGCATAATCCGCATTGCGATTCTGGGAGGAGCTCTTCAGCCACTGGGAGGAGACGATGGAGGAGGATTCATGCGATAATTTTGCATGTGGCAGACAGCAGGGAAACTCCTCTGTAATTACCGCAATCAGAGGTCTTGTTTCTTCACGATTACAGCATCTCTGAAATCCCCTGGCATGCTTTCCTCCTTCCAGATAAGAGAGATGAGGTCATGAATTTGTGCCAAGAGTACTTCTCCGCCATGCTTTAGTACTTCGGCGGGGATTTCATCTGCTCCGGAAGCCTTGTTGTTTTTCAGCTGTCGGATGGCCTTTTCAATCTCATGCCAGACTGGGATTGTGCCGAGATAGTGACGGGTAGCATGCTGTGGGTTGGAGTCAAGGACACTCACGTCAAAGGCAGAGTCTTGGTTAAGGAGATCTTCAAAGTACTCCTTTCAGCAAGCACTGACTGCCTCTCTGTCCTTGATGAGCACCTCTCAATTCTTAGGTCTCAGTGGGATAGGTCCTTGGGCCATAGATGGTCTGGACTGCGCTGAAGAATCCACACACGTCATGATTGTCAGCTAGTTGATGGATCTCTTGTGCTCTTTCCACCCACCGTCTGTTCTTTAGATCACAAGTTTTTTTGTTGGACAGTTATTCCATCAATCTAGCCTCAAAATGGTGGCGGCAACAGAAATGCTGTCACAGAAAAATCAAAGCTGAAGCACTTAAAGATCCTGCAAAGAAAACCCTAGTCAGTCAACGCCTCACAGCCAACCAGACGACTCCCAATGAACCGAAACCACAGAATGTCCATAGTGCTTGGTCTGCCCTCCAGTCGACCATAATCAGCACCTGTGAAGAGTCTCTTGGTTACTCTACCAGAAAACATCAAGACTGGTTTGATGAGAACAATCAAGAGATCCAGGACCTAATAAATCATAAATGCAAGGCAGTCTTGAATTGAAAACATCATCACAACAACCCAGGTACATACAATTTACAAAAGGGCTAACTTAAAAAAAAAAGTGTCTTCACTGTCTTGCTCTACAGAATAATGTAGTCAAGGTGACTCCAAAATCTGAAACAATTGGTACCCAGAGCAAATTGATTGGGGAAAGAGGAAAGTTTATTAAACCGCACCTCAAAGAACTTGCATTTATATAGCTTCTTTCATATCCTTAGGATGCCCCAAAGCGCTTCACAGCCAATGCTGAACTTTTGAAGTGTAGTCACTGTTGTTAAGGTAGCCAATATGCGCAAGAGATGGTCCCACAAACAATGAGATAAATGACCATGTAATCTGTTTCCACAACGTTTATTAAGGGTTAAATTTGGCCAGGGCACCAGAACTCAGCTGCTCTTCTTCGAATATTGTCATGGGATCTTTTACATTCATCTGAGAGGGCAGATGGAGCCTCGGATTGAAAAAGATGGCATCTCTGACAATGCAGCATTCCCTCAGGACTGCACTGAACTGTCATCCTAGAATGTGGCTTGAACCGATGACCTTTTGACTCAGATGCAAGAGTGCTACAACTGACCCAAGGCCGACGCATAGAAGCAGAGGCTATTGTCATAGAGGTCACCTTTAAAGGTAGGATAATACACAGCGTATAAGCTAAGCATATTCTTTGGATCAGCATGTGTAGACTAAACAAGTGTGAATAAATGGATTAACAAATTAATCAGAAGTGAAATAAGGAGGAAGAACTTATGCAAATCTTGCAAGGGAAATAGCGAAGAGGTTCACTGGGATGAATATAGAAACATACGTAAATCTGTTATAAAGGTAGTCAGAAGAGCAAAGAGGGACCTGAAGAAAAGCATTATTTTAGACATAAAGAACAACAGCAAGTAAAGTCTTTATTATAACATGAGGGTAATCAGAGAAGAGGTGAGAACCCCAAAGAACACAAAACACCTAATATATTGAATTACTATTTCCTCCAAGTATTCGCTGAAGAAAACGAACAACAGGCCTTTACCAAATAGCTCAAAGTAGAGTTAACCATTTCGATATAAATGAATTGAAATCCTACACAAGCTACAAGCGATAATAACAAACAAACTCAGGAATAGATGATCTTGTATTGCACTGAGAGATGAGGCAGATTTGTGGCGGATTGATGTTTATTCAGAGGAAGTCAATGAAAACCACAGAAAATTGTCACTGTTATTGAAGAACAGTGAGATATGAATCAGGAAATTATAGATCGATTATTCTAACATCTGTTGTGGGGAAGTTACTAGAATCTGTCATTAGGGACAGAGTGACTGAGCACTTGGACAAATAAGAACTGATCAGAGAGAGCCAGCATGGATTTGTAAAGGGCAATTAGTCCAATTAGCCTAGATGAATTTTTTGAGGAGGTCACTACCGGGTAGATAAAGGGAGTGTCTAATGATTGTTATTTATATGGACTTCCAGAAGGCATTTCATAGGATTCCATACAAGGGATGATTAGGAAAAATGGAAGCGCATGGAATTGGATGCAAGCTATTGACATAGGTAAGGAATTGGTTAGGAGGTTGGAGACAGGGAGTAGAGATAATGGGCATATGCTCAAATTAGTAGGATATGACTAGTGGTGTCCCCAATGATCTGAACCGTAGCCTCAGATTTTCACTATATTTGTAATTGACTTAGATGAAGGAAGAGAGCTGTATATCTAAGTTTGCTGATGAGACTAAGTTAGGTGACACAGTAAGTAGTGTAGATGGGAGCAGAAAGTTGCAAAGCGACATTGATAGATTAAGTGAGTGGGCAAAACTGCAGCAGATGGAGTGCAACATAGGTAAGTGTGAGGTCATCCACTTTGGACCCAAGAATATTATCTAAATGGTGAGAAGCTAGGAACTGTGGAAGAGCAGAGGTTTAGGGATCCATGTACAAAGATAATTAATAACTAGTGGACAGGTACAAAAACTAATTTAAAAAGGTTAATGAACTGTTAGCCTACATCTAAAAGGGACTGGAAAACATATGGGTTGAAGATATGCTAGTTGTATAAAGCTCTGGGTGGACTGCATCTGGAGTACTGTGTTCATTTATAGCACTGCACTTCAGGAAAGATATATTGCAGCGCAGATCGCCAGAATGATGGGCTAAAAGGGTTAAATTATGAGGAGAGGTTCCATAGAATAGGCTTGTGTTGCCTTGAATATAGATTAAAAGGTGTTCTAAATGAGTTGTTTAAGATAATTAAAGGATTTGATAGGGTAGAGAGAAACTATTTCCTCTGGTTTGAGAGTCCAGACAAGGAGAGTGGGGAAATAACCTTAAAATTAGGCATAGGCCATTTAAGGGAGATATCAGGAAGCACTTCTTCACACAAAAGGTAGTGGAAATCAGGAAATCCCACCCCCATCACAAAACAACCGTTAAGGCTAGGTCAATTGGAAAGTTCAATACTGAAATGGATAGATTTTTGCTAGGCAAGGGTATTAAGGGCAATGGTGGGTAAATGGAGTTAAGATACAGATCAGCAATTAACTAATTGAATGGTTGAACAGGCTTGAGGAGTTGAATGGCCTACTCCTGTTCCGATTACATGTAAGATAACCAAGAAAATAGCAGCCAACATAGAATCAGAATGGGGGGGGGGGGAGAAAGAGGGGAGAAGAGGGTTCCAACTAATCAACCTCCATGATTTCTTTTGAGGAAATACATCTCAAATGGATTGCAGAAAGCCCTATGATGTGAAATACCTATAGAATAGAATCATAGAAATTTACAGCACGGAAGGAGGCCATTTCGGCCCATCGTGTCTGTGCCGGCCAACAAGAAGCTATCCAGCTTAATTCCACTTTGCAGCTCTAGATCTGTAGTCCTGCAGGTTATTGCACTTCTAAAAGGCATGACAAATTTCTGCACAAAAAGCTACTAGTTAGTAGATGTCAGCCGTGGCTCAGTGGGTCGTACTCACGTCTCAGTCAGAAGGTTGTGGGATCAAGTCCCACTCTAGAGACTCGAGTACCAAAATCTAGGCTTATACTCCCAGTGCAGTACTGAGGGAGTGCTGCACTGACAAAGGTGCTGTCTTTTGGATGAGACATTCAACCCAGGCCCTACCCTGTCTGCTCTCAGGTGGACGTAAAAGATCCCATGGCACTATATCAAAGAAGAGCGGGGGAGCATCCCTGGTGTCCTAGCCAACATTTATCCCGCAATCAAAATCACAAACAGATTATCTGGTCACTATTCACATTGTCGTTTGTTGGAGCTTGCTGCGCACAAATTGGCTCCTGCGTTTCCTACTTTACAACAGTGATTACACTTCAGAAATACTTCATTGGTTGTAAAGCGCTTTGAACATCCTAAGGTCGCGAAAGGCGCGATATAAATGTAAGTCTTTCTTTTTTATGCTAAAAGTGGTGGGAACTTGGGGAAATTTGGGAAAGGATGAAACATTTACTTAAGGACAGAAAGCAGCAGGCACTTGTTAGAGGAGCTATACCAGGGCGAGGATGAAGTCTACTGAGTGGTGCCTGTCCACAAGGGATCAGTATTAGAACACCTACTGCTCAACAAATGGTTTGAAATAGCTTAGATGAAGTTTATAAAAATTCTGGAGGTTTTAGTAGGTGATGTTCAACATGTCCAACCACAAAGGAGCAGCAAACAACAAAACAAATGGAATGTTGAACTATATAGCTAGTAGAGTACAAATCAGAGCAAGTCATGTTCAAATTGGTCAGACCATACCTCAAGTAATGTGTACAGTTCTATTTGACAAAACACAAGGGAAATATTCAAGCCCTGGAGGCAGTTTGACAACAGCAACAAGACTGATCTCTACTACAAGACTGAGTTATGAGGAAAGACTGCAGAAACTTGGTCTTATCCGCCTTGAAACGAAGCTGCTGCAAAATGCATTAAAAGGAGATTTGGAAAAATACTTCAAAATAAACTTTTGAGTAGGATAAGGGACACAGATTCAAGCTAGTAAAAGGCAAATTTAGATCGAATTCCAGGAAGTGCTTCACATAAAAAGTAATAAATACACAGCATGGACTTCTGGGTAGAGTAAAGGAGGTAAAAGATCTGGAAACATTTAACAGATTGAATGTTGTGATGGAGAACTGCAGGATCTTTCTAGATGAATGAGCTAAGTAGGCCTAAATGGCCTTCCTCATCTGCATTTATTTTTTGAATGTATGATTATGGTCCGTTTTGTCAGGTTTTTTTTAATGCACAAGAGGTAACAGAGTTACTGCACTCAGATCAGCACCTTGGTGGGTTTTTGTGGAGAATGCAGTTGGAATCACTTTGAATTTGACATCTTTTTACTCAGATTTTCATGCCGCATTTATAACCTCCCATTGTAAATATGATATATCAATTTTGGAAAACAAATGCAAATATTTTATCACTTTGCATGGCTATCTAGGTATTTACATGAAATGCAAAAATTACATTAAACACCACAATTAAGCAAACATAAAACAGATTGAACTCAAATGTTTTAAGAAATGTTTTAAGAAATGTTTTTATAAATCACTCAATTATAAGCAAGTTCAAATGCAATTTTGTATGGTGAAAAGAACATTTCTGCATTACAAATACGGATAAAGGAAGTTTAATTTGGACTTGATTAAATATTTAAACAAATAATTCCTTTTACCTGATTTTCCCTCGTCATTTGAGCCAAGTCATCTTGCAAACAACGATTTTCTTTAAAAGCATCATCTCGAGACTGTTCCAATTCCTCCAAATCCTTATGAACGGAATCTAGCTGTCGACGTAAGGAGTTTATTTCCCGGTCTCGGTTACTTAGGGTGTTGTTCAAAAGACTGATGATTAAAAATGAAGATTAAAAAATATATAGAAGTTTGTATAACAATTAAGAACACATTTGTTGCGTTAACTATTGTACTTACTCCAGTGCAGATTCTAGTTCAGCCACAGTAATCTTCATATTAGTTATGGCCTTTTCCTATAAAAGGGGAAAACACGAAGTGTATTGGTGATTTCTACGAGCAATGGGAAATAAGATGCGTCACTAGTACACCAGTAGTGTTCAAATTCACTGTTAACTGCACTGCAGAAAATGTAGGAACCGATTTTTCTGCTTCCTTATTTTATTCCAATGCCTTCACGTAATAGAGTGGCTAGGATGGGATAGGTTTTGACTAAAATATTGATATACTCGACATAATCTAATGAGGAGCAAAAATTGCAATTTGCTTTTGTGACTGCACTAACTTTCTTGGGAAGGGATGAAGAATCCATGTGTTTTAAATTTGGCATCGGAATCATGGTTTCACACTAGAAGCTAGAAATGAGAGCAGAGGACGCCACTCAGCCCATCATGTTTGTGCTAGCTCTTTGCTAGAGCAATCTAAAGTGAATCCCACTGTCCGGCTCTTTTCCCATAAAGTTGTATTAGCCTCTCCTTCAAATGAAAGTACACTGTACTGTTAAAAGAGGCTATTCTCTGCTTCAACTACCGGTTGCATAAAATGTGTACATTTTAAAAATGAGATTCAAACACATTTGTATCTCTCAATGCAGTACTAAGAATACCTTCAAATATTTTGTTCTCTAAATGCACTCTGAAGTGGCACCTGATCAAGTTATTAGTGTTGATTTGTGAGAAGGCAACAACAATTTGTATTTATATAGCTCCTTTAACGTAGTAAAATGTCCCAAGGCGCTTCACAGCAGCATTATCAAACAAAACACGACACCGAGCCACATACGGAGATATTAGGGCAGATGACATGGAGGTTTCAAGGAGCATCTTAAAGGAGTTGAGAGGTAGAGATGTGGAGAGGTTTAGTAAGGAGCTTAGGGACATGGCAGTGAAAGGCACGGCTGCCAATGGTGGAGTGATTAAAATCAGGGTTGCTCAAGAGGCCAGAATTGGAGTGCAGATATCTGACGGTTGTAGGGCTGGAGGAGGTTACAGAGATAGGGAAGGGCGAGGCCATGGATTGATTTAAAAACAAGGATGAGAATTTTAAAATCAAGGCGTTTCTTAACCGGGAGCCAATGAAGGTCAGCAAGCGCAGGGGATTTGGGTGAATGGGACTTGATGCGAGTTAGAACACGGGCAGCAGAGCTTTGGATGACCTCAAGTTTACGGAGGGTGGAAGATGGAGGCTGGCCAGGAGTGCAGTGATAAGTCTAGAGATAACAAAGGCATGGATGAGGTTTACAGCAGCAGATGAACTGAGACAGGGGAGGAGTCGGGCGATGTTGCAGAATAGGCGGTCTTAGTGATACGGTGGATGAGCGGAAGCTCATCTCGGGGTCAAATACAACAACGAAAAGGAGAAAATGGATTAGCAAAGCAGAACTCAGACGCAAAATGATTTGAGCATTGAGAATATGCATTATGCCACCATGCTCAATCACTTTCTCAAGGGTAAGTGGACACACCTCAGAAATTCTGCAAGATTACAGATAGGAAGGGGTATACATGTGCAGTTTCAGCTTTCTGTAGCCTCTTGGGGAAACCTGGCCACTCTTCCTTGCATACTTCTCTGCTGGAATAATTGTTTACATCCCATCTCCTTTCTGCAGCACCAATGGCTTGACCAGAATTATGAGCTGTTATTAGCATCAACTGCTAATTTAGTTCAACTTAAATGGCACGAGAATACAAAGGATGCTGTTGATTCATTAATAGCAAGATTAATCTCCCTCATCCCTTCTCTCACAAGGACATTGGGGCTATTTGAACTTCTTTTGTCACTAGATGTCTCCAAATTTCTCTTTAATCAAAAATTAAAATGTTTCCCATACTGCAGGACAATTTAAGCTCCAGAGTTTCTCATCAGGGACTAAATGTTCATTATCAGAAAAGGGAGGACACTCTAATTTAGTCACGGCTAGATTCAATAACATGTCCCAAGGTGAAAGGGCAGCATTTATTTGATTTTTATGTAAGTTGTTTAATTCCGGCAGTGAGTGGCAAACTGCCAGATATTATAATCTGCTTAATGAATGTTGAACTTACAACAGAGAGATTAACTGAACACTGAAATGGTCATATCAGTACATTTACCCTGTTGGTAAGGTTATCCTCTAAAGTCGCAATTTTCTCGGTTTTGTCATCCACAGCTTCCTGCAGGCAATCCTTTTCCTGGTCTAGAGCAGATATTGTACTTTTTAATAAGCTGACTTCTTCTCGCTGAGCAGAATTCTGTCTATTGAACTCACCTATGCAACAAAATACAGAAAGTTTTATGCTGGTTAGAAAACTTGCAATCCATCTGCACTGTCTACCTTATTGTTATATTTATGTCTCATTTTATAGACAACAAAAGCACATAAAACTATCACAAATACAATTCTCAATACAACAGATTCTCAGTTCTGTCCAGTTGATGGCTGTATCAGTCCATCATTGATGGCTGCACCTTCAAATACCTAGGCCCCATGCTCTGGAATGTCCTACCCCTCTGCCTTTCTCCATCTCCTCCTTTAAGACCCACTGTAATCATATCTTCTTCATTGGCTTGAAATCCATTTTGATTCTGCCTTTGTTAAGTGATTTAGGCATTTTTCTATGTTAAAAGTACTATATAACAAGTAGTTGTGTTATTTTGCAACAGTTAAAATCCTAGTATAAATGTCTAGAGGTCAGGACTTAACCGTTACTGGTTTTGTACATAAATGTTTTGAATGTTTAATTAATATGGCTCATTAGATTCAGTTTTACACTGTTATTACCTAATCTCTCCTCGTGTCTGGCAATTCGGTCTTGAAATGTTTGAAGCTCTTTGGCTTTCAGAGCCAACCGATGCTGCGTGTCTGCAAGAGATTTCTCCAAGTGTTCATTCTGCAACCTGAAGCATTAATACAATGCAGTCATTCATTAGTAAGGATCATTTACTGATTCCTACAGGCGTGTTTAGCAATAGAAAGTGATGAGTACTCAAATGCACCACAGGATTTGCCTTTGAATTTTGAAACCCATCCTGTGAACTGGCAATGGCATCCCCTGACCCATGAGATGGCGGCGGCATCTTTTCACTACGTGATTAACCTGACTTACTCTCCCTTCCTTCCAACATGTTTCCCTAAATGTGTTGGGGAAGGGGGTGCCTATATCTGAACCTTTTGTAGCATGGTCCATCCATTTGCCACATCAGCGAGTGGACCATGCAGGATGCTGATTGAACACTATGACCAACACAATCACTTTTTTCCTCAATAAAATATTTCCACATTATTGAATGCAAGTTCTGGGATTTATATTTACAACCGAATATTTTTACATTTATCAGAGAACCACTTCTTGGACAGCACCCTCAAGTGAAAGTGCGAACAACCGACTGGAAACAACTTGATGGACGCACAGATTCAGATGCCCAAAATTCCAAATCTTGTGCAATCATTGTCTGGCAGCCCATTAGCTTACCTTTTAGGTGGCTGGTGCTCTCTATTCTCTGTCTCCTAATGTCAGCTAATAGGCTGCACTGCCTGGACTGGCAATGGTATGCTCTAATGCTGTCCACTGCCACACTACTGTTTGCTGCCATCTGCTCTACTCATTTCCACCACCTTCACTGCCCGCTGTGACCTTTCTCAATTCCATCGATTCCCCCATTATGGCCTCTCTATCCATCAGCTCTCCAAAAGAACTTCACTGGCGTTGGTTTTAACCTTTTGAGCTTTTCAACCCGGAGTTAGGTAAAGGATACTTCCACATTGATCTAAATCCACCAATAACAACTTGAATTTATTTAGCGACTTCAATATTGTAAAACGTCCCAAGGCGCTTCACAAGAGCATCATCAATTAAAATGACACCGAGCCACATAAGGAGATAGTAGGGAAGATACTTGGTCAAAGTGGTCGGTTTTAAGGAGTATCATAAAGGAGGAGAGAGGCAGAAAGTTTAGGGAGGGAATTCCAGAGCCTCAGCAGCTGAAGGTATGGCCGCCAATGGTGGAGCAATTAAAATCGGGGATGCTCAAGAGGCCAGAATTGGAGTAGTGCAGATATCTGAGGGTTGTAGGGCTGGAGGAGGTTAGAGATGGGGAGGCACAAGGCCATGGAGGGATTTGAAATAAATGATAAGAATTTAAAAACTGAGACATTGTTTAACCTGGAGCCAATGTAGGTCAACGAGCAAAGGGGTGTTGGGTGAACGGGACTTGGTGTAAGTTAGGATACGGGCAGCAGAGTTTTGGATGAGCTTAAGTTTATTGAAGATGGGAGGCCCGCCAGAAGTGTGTTGGAACAGTCAAGTCTAGAGTTAACAAAGGCATGGACGAGGATTTCAGCAGATGAGCTGAAATGGAGGGGGAGCGAACTGTCGAGCGATGTTACAGAGGTGGAAAGAGGCGGTTTTAGTGATGATGTGGACATGTGGTCAGAAGCTTATCTTAGGGTCAAATACGACACCAAGTTTGCAAACAGTCTGTTTCAGCTTCAGACAGTTGCCAGGAAGAACGATGGAGTCGGTGGCTAGGGAATGGAGCTTGTGGTGGGGACAGTAGACAATGGCCTCGGTCTTTACAATATTTAGTTGTTGGGAGAATTTTTGTTCATCCAGTACTGGATGACGGACAAGCAGTCGGACAATTTAGAGATAGTGGAGGGATCGAGAGAAGTGGTGGTGAGGTAGAACTGGGTGTCGTCAGCTTATATGTGGAAACTGACACTGTGTTTTCGGATGATGTCGCCGAGGGGATGCATGTAGATGACGAACAGGAGGTGGACCAAGGGTAGATCCTTGGGGTACACCAGAGGTAATGGTACGGAAGTGTGAAGAGAAGCCATTGCAGGTGATTCTCTGGCTATGACTGGATAGATAAGAATGGAACCAGGTGAGTGCAGTCCCAGTCAGCTGGGCGAGGATGGTGTGGTCAACCATGTCAAAGACTGCAGACAAGTCGAGAAGGATGAGGAGGGATAGTTTATCAGGGTCACAGTCATATAGGATGTTATTTGTGACTCTGATGAGAGCTTTTCGGTACTGTAGCAGGGGCGGAAACCTGATTGGAGAGATTCAAACATGGAGTTCTGAGAAAGATGGGCATGGATTTAGGAAGCGACAGCACGCTCAAGACTTTGGAGAGAAAAGGGAGGTTGGAAATGGGGCAGTATAGTTTGCAAAGACGGTGGGGGGGGGGGCGGTGTGTCAAGGGTTGTTTTGTGAGCAGAGGGGTGATGACGACAAATTTGAAGGAGAGGTGGGACAGTACCGGAGGAGAGAGAACTGTCAACAATGTCAGCTAACATGGGAGGCCGAGTTCATGGCTAGGGCTTAGAGAAGGTTTGGCCCGGTGGACTAGGGGAAGGGAGTGAAGTGGCAGTGACAGCCGAACAGTTTGCAGTAGAGGCAATAAGCTGGGGATTATCTTCCCATTCCTGGAATATTGAGCAGTTTTGCCAGATAAGAGCAGGACCAGATACTGCTTTATGTGATCCAGCTCAATATGGCGATGAATGGCAAAATCAGTTATCCACCATTATATGTTCAAGTCTGTGTCCCTTGGACAAGGGAGTGGAGATGAAGGCCACACAAGGGGGAACGACCGGGTTGAGAGAGAGTAATAGTTTTAATGGGGACTATCATCAAAGGTGGAGGCGAGGCTGCGGTTGAGCAGATCGGTAGCTGCAAAAATGTCGTGGTGAATGGAGGGCCATAGGCTAGACAATTGTGATATTGAAAGTGCAGTTGTAAGTGAATTGGGAGAGCGTTTTTTCCAGGGGTGGACACAGAAGAGGTAGGGTTGGGAGAGGGAAGGCCAGCTTGCTATCCATTCTGCTACTTGTCCCAACTCCACATGTTCTGATATTAGTCACAAATCTACTATGAGGTACCTTATCGAAGGCTTTTTGGAAATCCAAATGTATTAAGTCTGCTGCATTACCCTTATCAACCCTTTCTGGCACTTCGTCGAAGCATGACCTTCCCTTTTGGAATCTGTGCTGACTACTCTATTATACAAGACTGCAGTTTTCTACTTTAAAATATAATAGCAATCCTGAGTCTAATATCATGGTGTCTTGATCAAAATTGAAGAACAGAAAGTCCTGTGGGTTTCTCTAACTTCCAAACCTGAATTCTCAATGTGTGTTCTGGTATGGGGAGGCTCTGTGCTAGCATAGCTTTGTAAAAATGTAGCTTTATATCTGAATATATTCCATTTGGGCAAAAATGTTTACATATTGCATTCGCTTGAATGTCTCACCTGTTTTTTGGACACATTTTCATGGGTCATACAAATTATGAGAAAAACTACAGTATATAATTTTTCTACACATCACCGTCAATAGTTTCTCATTACTGCCGTTGTTTTGAGGTAACTGGATAAAACAGAGGACTTTTAGCATCAAAATAAAGAAATGCAGTACTTGCACATAGAAACATAGAAAATAGATGCAGGAGTAGGACATTCGGCCCTTCGAGCCTGCACCACCATTCAATAAGATCATGGTTGATCATTCCCTCAGTACCCCTTTCCTGATTTCTCTCCATACCCCTTGATCCCCTAAGCCGTAAGGGCCATATTTAACTCCCTCTTGAATATATCCAATGAACTGGCATCAACAACTCTCTGCGGCAGGGAATTCCACAGGTTAACAACTCCCTGAATGAAGAGGTTTCTCCTCATCTCAGTCCGAAATGACCTACCCCTTATCCTAAGACTAGGTTCCCTGGTTTTGGACTTCCCCAACATCGGGAACATTCTTCCCGCATCTAACTTGTCCAGTCCCATCAGAATCTTATACGTTTCGAGGAGATCCCCTCTCATCCTTCTAAACTCCAGTGAATAAAGGCCCAGTTGATCCAGTCTCTCCTCATATGACAGTCCAGCCATCCCTGGAATTAGTCTGGTGAACCTTCGCTGCACTCCCTCAAGAGCAAGAACGTCCTTCCTCAGATTAGGAGACCAAAACTGAACACAATATTCCAGGTGAGGCCTCACCAAGGCCCTGTACAACTGCAGTAAGACCTCCCTGCTCCTATACTCAAATCCCCTAGCTATGAAGACCAACATACCATTTGCCTTCTTCACCGCCTGTTGTACCTGCATGCCAACCTTCAATGACTGATGAACCATTGCACCCAGGTCTCGTTGCACCTCCTCTTTTCCTAATCTGCCGCCATTCAGATAATATTCTGCCTTCGTGTTTTTGAACCAAAATGGATAACCTCACATTTATCCACATTATACTGCATCTGCCATGCATTTGCCCACTCACCTAACCTGTCCAAATCATCCTGCAGCCTCTTAGCATCCCCCTCACAGTTCACACCGCCACCCAGTTTAGCGTCATCTGCAAACTTGGAGATATTACACTCAATTCTTTCATCCAAATCGTGAATGTATATTGTAAAGAGCTAGGGTCCCAGCACCGAGCCCTGCGACACTCCACTAGTCACTGCCTGCCATTCTGAAAAGGACCCGTTTATCCCGACTCTCTGCTTCCTGTTTGCCAACCAGTTCTCGCTCCACGTTACCCCCAATACCATGCGCTTTGTCTTTGCACACCAATCTCTTGTGCGGGACCTTGTCAAAAGCCTTTTGAAAGTCCAAATACACCACATCCACTGGTTCTCCCTTGTCCACTCTGCGAGTTACATCTTCAAAAAATTCCAGAAGATTCGTCAAGCATGATTTCCCTTTCATAAATCCATGCTGACTTGGATCGATCCTGTCACTGCTTTTCAAATGCACTGCTATTTCATCCTTAATGATTGATTCCAACATTTTCCCCACTACCGGTCTATAGTTATCTGTTTTCTCTCTCCCTCCTTTCTTAAAAAGTGGTGTTACAGTCAATAGACAGTTGGAAAATTATCACCAGTGCATCTACTATTTGTAGGGCCACTTCCTTAAGTACTCTGGGATGCAGACTATCAGGCCCCGGGGATTTATCAGCCTTCAATCCCATCAATTTCCCGAACACAATTTCCCGCCTAAAAAGGATATCCTTCAGTTCCTCCTTCTCACTAGACCCACTGTCCCCAAGTACATTCGGAAGGTTATTCGTGTCTTCCTTCGTGAAGACAGAACTGAAGTATTTGTTCAATTGGTCTGCCATTTCTTTGTTCCCCATTATAAATTCACCTGAATCCGACTGCAAGGGACCTACATTTGTCTTCACTAATCTTTTTCTCTTCACATATTTATAGAAGCTTTTGCAGTCAGTTTTTATGTTCCCTGCAAGCTTCCTCTCGTACTCTATTTTCCCCCTCTTAATTAAACCCTTAGTCCTCCTCTGTTGAATTCTAAATTTCTCCCAGTCCTCAGGTTTGTTACTTTTTCTAGCCAATATGCCTCTTCTTTGGTTTTAACACTATCGTTAATTTCCCTTGTTAGCCACGGTTGAGCCCACTTCTCAGTTTTATTTTTACTCCAGACAGGGATGTACAATTACTGAAGTTCATCCATGTGATCTTTAAATGTTTGCCATTGCTTATCCACTGTCAATCCTTTAAGTATCCTTTGCCAGTCTATTCTAGCCAATTCACACCTCGTACTGTCGAAGTTACCTTTCCTTAAGTTCAGGACCCTAGTTTCCGAATTCACTGTGTCACTCTCCATCTTAATAAAGAATTCGACCATATTATGGTCACTCTTTCTCAAGGGACCTCGCACAACGAGATTGCTAATTAGTCCCTTCTCCTTACACATCACCCAGTCTAGGATGGCCAGCTCTCTAGTTGGTTCCTCGACATATTGGTCGAGAAAACCATCCCTAATACACTCCAGGAAATCCTCCTCCACCGCATTGCTACCAGTTTGGTTAGCCCAATGAATATGTAGATTAAAGTCGCCCATGATAATTGCTGTATCTTTATTGCACACATCCCTTATTTCTTGTTTGATGCTGTCCCCAACATCACTACTACTGTTTGGTGGTCTGTACACAACTCCCACTAGCGTTTTCTGCCCTTTAGTATTCCGCAGCTCCACCCATACCGATTCCACATCATCCAGGCGAATGTCCCTCTTTACTGTTGCATTAATTTCCTCTTTAGCCAGCAATGCCATCCTGCCTCCTTTTCCTCTCTGCCTATCCTTTCTAAATGTTGAATCCCCAGCCTTGGTCACCCTGGAGCCATGTCTCCGTGATGCCAATTACATCATATCCGTTCACTGCTGTTTGCGCAGTTAATTTGTCCACCTTATTCCGAAGCTTGCAGGGAACATTAAGACGGACTGCAAAAACTTCTATAGATATGTAAAGAGAAAAAGGTAAGTGAAGACAAACGTAGGTCCCTGCAGTCAGAATCAGGGGAAGTCATAACGGGGAACAAAGAAATGGCAGACCAATTGAACAAATACTTTGTTCGGTATTCACTAAGGAGGACACAAACAACCTTCTGGATATAAAAAGGGTCAGAGGGTCTAGTAAGAAGGGGAACTGAGTGAAATCCTTATTAGTCAGGAAATTGTGTTGGGGAAATTGATGGGATTGAAGGCCGATAAATCCCCAGGGCCTGATGGACTGCATCCCAGAGTACTTAAGGAGGTGGCCTTGGAAATAGCGAATGCATTGACAGTCATTTTTCAACATTCCATTGACTCTGGATCAGTTCCTATGGAGTGGAGGGTAGCCAATGTAATCCCACTTTTTAAAAAAGGAGGGAGAGAGAAAACAGGGAATTATAGCCCGGTCAGCCTGACCTCAGTAGTGGGTAAAATGATGGAATCAATTATTAAGGATGTCATAGCAGCGCATTTGGAAAGAGGTGACATGATAGGTCAAAGTCAGCATGGATTTGTGAAAGGGAAATCATGCTTGACAAATCTTCTGGAATTTTTTGAGGATGTTTCCAGTAGAGTGGACAAGAGAGAACCAGTTGATGTGGTGTATTTGGACTTTCAGAAGGCCTTCGACAAGGTCCCACACAAGAGATTAATGTGCAAAGTTAAAGCACATGGGATTGGGGGTAGTGTGCTGACGTGGATTGAGAACTGGTTTGCAGACAGGAAGAAAAGAGTAGGAGTAATGGGTACTTTTCAGAATGGCAGGCAGTGACTAGTTGGGTACCGCAAGGTTCTGTGCTGGGGCCCCAGCTGTTTACACTGTACATTAATGATTTAGACGAGGGGATTAAATGTAGAATCTCCAAATTTGTGGATGACACTAAGTAGGGTGGCAGTGTGAGCTGTGAGGAGGATGCTATGAGGCTGCAGAGTGACTTGGATAGGTTAGGTGAGTGGGCAAATGCATGGCAGATAAAGTATAATGTGGATAAATGTGAGGTTATCCACTTTGGTGGTAAAAACAGAGAGACAGACTATTATCTGAATGGTGACAGATTAGGAAAAGGAGAGGTGCAACGAGACCTGGGTGTCATGGTACATCAGTCATTGAAGGTTGGCATGCAGGTACAGCAGGCGGTTAAAAAAGCAAATGGCATGTTGGCCTTCATAGCGAGGGGATTTGAGTACAGGGGCAGGGAGGTGTTGCTACAATTGTACAGGGCCTTGGTGAGGCCATACCTGGAGTATTGTGTACAGTTTTGGTCTCCTAACTTGAGGAAGGACATTCATAGAAACATAGAAACATAGAAAATAGGTGCAGGAGCAGGCCATTCAGCCCTTCTAGCCTGCACCGCCATTCAATGAGTTCATGGCTGAACATGAAACTTCAGTACCCCCTTCCTGCTTTCTCGCCATAACCCTTGATCCCCCGAGTAGTAAGGACTTCATCTAACTCCCTTTTGAATATATTTAGTGAATTGGCCTCAACTACTTTCTGTGGTAGAGAATTCCACAGGTTCACCACTCTCTGGGTGAAGAAGTTTCTCCTCATCTCGGTCCTAAATGGCTTACCCCTTATCCTCAGACTGTGACCCCTGGTTCTGGACTTCCCCAACATTGGGAACATTCTTTCTGCATCTAACCTGTCTAAACCCGTCAGAATTTTAAACGTTTCTATGAGGTCCCCTCTCATTCTTCTGAACTCCAGTGAATACAAGCCCAGTTGATCCAATCTTTCTTGATAGGTCAGTCCCGCCATCCCGGGAATCAGTCTGGTGAACCTTCGCTGCACTCCCTCAATAGCAAGAATGTCCTTCCTCAAGTTAGGAGACCAAAACTGTACACAATACTCCAGGTGTGGCCTCACCAAGGCCCTGTACAACTGTAGCAACACCTCCCTGCCCCTGTATTCAAATCCCCTCGCTATGAAGGCCAACATGCCATTTGCTTTCTTAACCGCCTGCTGTACCTGCATGCTAACCTTCAATGACTGATGTACCATGACACCCAGGTCTCGTTGCACCTTCCCTTTTCCTAATCTGTCACCATTCAGATAATAGTCTGTCTCTCTGTTTTTACCACCAAAGTGGATAACCTCACATTTATCCACATTATACTTCATCTGCCATGCATTTGCCCACTCACCTAACCTATCCAAGTCACTCTGCAGCCTAATAGCATCCTCCTCGCAGCTCACACTGCCACCCAACTTAGTATCATCCGCAAATTTGGAGATACTGCATTTAATCCCCTCGTCTAAATCATTAATGTACAATGTAAACAGCTGGGGCCCCAGCACAGAACCTTGCGGCACTCTACTAGTCACTGCCTGCCATTCTGAAAAGTACCCGTTTACTCCTACTCTTTGCTTCCTGTCTGACAACCAGTTCTCAATCCACGTCAGCACACTACCCCCAATCCCATGTGCTTTAACTTTGCACATTAATCTCTTGTGTGGGACCTTGTCGAAAGCCTTCTGAAAGTCCAAATATACCACATCAACTGGTTCTCCTTTGTCCACTTTACTGGAAACATCCTCAAAAAATTCCAGAAGATTTGTCAAGCATGATTTCCCTTTCACAAATCCATGCTGACTTGGACCTATCATGTCACCATTTTCCAGATGCACTGCTATGACATCCTTAATAATTGATTCCATCATTTTACCCACTACTGAGGTCAGGCTGACCGGTCTATAATTCCCTGTTTTCTCTCTCCCTCCTTTTTTAAAAAGTGGGGTTACATTGGCTACCCTCCACTCCATAGGAACTGATCCAGAGTCAATGGAATGTTGGAAAATGACTGTCAATGCATCCGCTATTTCCAAGGCCACCTCCTTAAGTACTCTAGGATGCAGTCCATCAGGCCCTGGGGATTTATCGGCCTTCAATCCCATCAATTTCCCCAACACAATTTCCAGACTAATAAAGATTTCCCTCAGTTCCCCCTCCTTACTAGACCCTCTGACCCCTTTTATATCCGGAAGGTTGTTTGTATCCTCCTTAGTGAATACCGAACCAAAGTACTTGTTCAATTGGTCTGCCATTTCTTTGTTCCCCGTTATGACTTCCCCTGATTCTGACTGCAGGGGACCTACGTTTGTCTTCACCAACCTTTTTCTCTTTACATACCTATAGAAACTTTTGCAATCCGCCTTAATGTTCCCTGCAAGCTTCTTCTCGTACTCCATTTTCCCTGCCCTAATCAAACCCTTTGTCCTCCTCTGCTGAGTTCTAAATTTCTCCCAGTCCCCAGGTTCGCTGCTATTTCTGGCCAATTTGTATGCCACTTCCTTGGCTTTAATACTATCCCTGATTTCCCTAGATAGCCACGGTTGAGCCACCTTCCCTTTTTTATTTTTACGCCAGACAGGAATGTACAATTGTTGTAATTCATCCATGCGGTCTCTAAATGTCTGCCATTGCCCATCCACAGTCAACCCCCTAAGTATCATTCGCCAATCTATCCTAGTCAATTCACGCCTCATACCTTCAAAGTTACCCTTCTTTAAGTTCTGGACCATGGTCTCTGAAATTATTGTTTCATTCTCCATCCTAATGCAGAATTCCACCATATTATGGTCACTCTTCCCCAAGGGGCCTCGCACAATGAGATTGCTAATTAATCCTCTCTCATTACACAACACCCAGTCTAAGATGGCCTCCCCCCTAGTTGGTTCCTCAACATATTGGTCTAGAAAACCATCCCTTATGCACTCCAGGAAATCCTCCTCCACCGTATTGCTTCCAGTTTGGCTAGCCCAATCTATGTGCATATTAAAGTCACCCATTATAACTGCTACACCTTTATTGCATGCACCCCTAATTTCCTGTTTGATGCCCTCCCCAACATCCCTATTACTGTTTGGAGGTCTGTACACAACTCCTACTAACGTTTTTTGCCCTTTGGTGTTCTGCAGCTCTACCCATATAGATTCCACATCATCCAAGCTAATGTCTTTCCTAACTATTGCATTAATCTCCTCTTTAACCAGCAATGCTACCCCACCTCCTTTTCCTTTTATTCTATCCTTCCTGAATGTTGAATACCCCTGAATGTTGAGTTCCCAGCCCTGATCATCCTGGAGCCACGTCTCCGTAATCCCAATCACATCATATTTGTTAACATCTATTTGCACAATTAATTCATCCACCTTATTGCGGATACTCCTTGCATTAAGACACAAAGCCTTCAGGCTTGTTTTATTAACACCCTTTGTCCTTTTAGAATTTTGCTGTACAGTGGCCCTTTTTGTTCTTTGCCTTGGGTTTCTCTGCCCTCCACTTTTCCTCATCTCCTTTCTGTCTTTTGCTTTTGTCTCCTTTTTGTTTCCCTCTGTCTCCCTGCATTGGTTCCCATCCCCCTGCCATATTAGTTTAAATCCTCCCCAACAGCACTAGCAAACACTCCCCCTAGGACATTGGTTCCGGTCCTGCTATTGAGGGAGTGCAGCGAAGGTTCACCAGACTGATTTCCGGGATGGCGGGCCTGACCTATCAAGAAAGACTGGATCAACTGGGCTTGTATTCACTGCAGTTCAGAAGAATGAGAGGGGACCTCATAGAAACGTTTAAAATTCTGAAAGGTTTAGGCAGGGTCGATGCAGGAAGAATGTTCCCAATGTTGGGGAAGTCCAGAATCAGGGGTCACAGTCTAAGGATAAGGGGTAAGCCATTTAGGACCGGGATGAGGAAAAACTTCTTCACCCAGAGAGTGGTGAACCTGTGGAATTCTCTACCACAGGAAGTTGTTGAGGCCAATTCACTCAATATATTCAAAAAGGAGTTAGATGCAGTCCTTACTACTAGGGGGATCAAGGGGTATGGCGAGAAAGCAGGAATGGGGTACTGAAGTTGCATGTTTAGCCATGAACTCATTGAATGGCGGTGCAGGCTCGAAGGGCCGAATGGCCTACTCCTGCACCTATTTTCTATGTTTCTATGAATACTCCTCGCATTGGGGCACAGAGCCTTCTGGCTTGTCTTTTCAACACACTTTGCCCCTTTAGAATTTTGCTGTAATGTAGCCTTTTTGTTTTTTGCCTTGGGTTTCTCTGCCCTCCACTTTTACTATTCTTCTTTCTATCTTTTGCTTCTGCCTCCGTTTTATTTCCCTCTGTCTCCCTGCATAGGTTCCCATCCCCCTGCCATGTTAGTTTAACTCCTCCCCAACAGCACTCGCAAACACTTCCCCCAGGACATTGGTTTCAACAAGCCACATACTCTGTCATAAACTTTATCCAACTCATTCTGACTTCCAAGGAAGGGTTCTGGAAATGTTTTTCTTTGTTCACCAAAGCAATTTAAATAAGATTTCATAACATCTATAGAATCATATGCTGTACATTATTCATTCTTGACTTCTTACCTCCCTTGCCATTACATTTCCATGGTTCCAGCAGCTTATAAATCATGCTCACGTTATTCAGGCACCTCTATTTTTTACAACACTGATCCCATTCCAAACCTGATACACTTTCAGCTTTTTAAGAAAAATAAAAGATATTGAACAAGATGCGAGATTAAAAAAGTTGTTCCCCCACTTCGAGTGGAGGACACATGGAATAAACTCTCACCTACAGCAGTTAATGTTAATTTTGTACTTTCGTCTTTCAGTTCTGCATCTGTATTTACAATTTTAAAACTGTGAATCAGGTCTCCCCTCTATCCTCTATCCTCCAATGGAAACAGTTTCAGTTCTCTTGAATTTTTCTTAATATGCTTGAGCTATAACTCTTAGAATTTTCTCTCTCTTCTCTTCTCCAATGTAGTATTGTCCATTTGAAGTTAAAATGCTAAAGCTGAGCAAGATATTCCAAGTTTGGTCTCACCAATGATCAAGGTTCAAATAACAATAACTATATTTATATAGAATGATATAGAACAGAAGGAGGCCATTCAGCCCATTGTGTCTGTACTGGATGTTTGAAAGAGCTATCTAAATTAGTCCGACACCCTGTGAATTTGGATTTTACCACACTTTCAGATCGTGTGTTCCAGATCTCAACAATGCTCTATCAAAAAAATTCTCATTTCCCCTGTAGATCGTTTGCCAATTATCTTAAATATATGATCTCTGGTTACCGACCCATTTGTCAGAGGAAGGTGTCCTGCCACCTTCAAAGACATATGTACATACACTCCCAGGTCTCTCTGTTCCTGCACCCCCGTTAAAATTTTAGTTTAGTTTATATTGCCTCTTCTCTTCTTCCTACCAAAATGAATCAACTCCATAATTCTCTATTAAATTTCATCAGCCATGTGTTTGTCCATTTAACCAGTCTGTCTGTGTCAGGGGTGGACACATTTTTTCGGCCTGAGGGCCACATCTAGGTATGGAAATTGTACGGCAGGCCATAAATGCTCAAGAAACAAATAATTAATGTTCTAACAGGGTCAACACAATTTTGTTTTAAAATCAAAACTCTCTTAAAATAATGCTGTTGAACAACGCACAGTTAGAAAATGGCATCATTGAATTGTTTGTTGATTTTACCACACAACTGTACTGCTCCTGTCAGAACACAAGCACAATGTGAAACACTGTGCTTTCTTGTTCAACTCAGAAGCCAAGTCTTCATCAATCACTACTACACGGCGAGTAATAATTCTTTGTGACAATGTAATGTTCTGAAATTGTTTTTGGTATTCGGAGCACAGCATGCCAGCAACATCGACCATGCATTCTTTCAAAAACTCCCCTTCAGCAAAAGATTTATTTTGTTTAGCGATTTTAAACGCCAGAACATAACTTGCCTGTGTAGTGGCTTCCTGAACTGTAGCTTGTTGCACAAAAATGTATTGCTGAGCTTTTAAGTTAGTAGTGATTTTCTCAGCTTTTCTTGCCCTTTTCTCAGTTGTTAAGTTGCTGCCATAATTAGGATGTTGCATTCAAAAATGGTGATTTAAATTGTACTCCTTGTACACCGCGATGCTCTCCTGACAAATCAGACATACAGCCTTCGAGTCCACGTTTGGGAAAAAATATTTTGCATTCCATTCTTTGCTGAAAACCCAACATGCACTGTCCACTTTTTTTTTTTGCAACGCTCATTTTTGAAAGAGAAAAGAAAAACTTAGCTCATGGCCTTTTTTAAATTGCTGTTTTTCAAGATTGCTTGCACTTCACGCATAGACAAAATAACATCATACATGCATGTGGGGCGTTGCAAAGCACTTTGTTTTGGCATTCTATATGCCTAACAAATTGGTAGGCTACGAAAATTTTTAGGTCGATAGATGTTATTTCAAATTGAAAACAACCACTGACATAGATCGGTTTAATGGGTTTTTATATTTTACTATATTTAGTAAGCAAGTACTTAAATAATTGTTATAACGCAATGCAGCTCAAGGGTTGGATGAAAAGCCCCCATGGACCAGATGTGGCCCGTGGGCCATAGTTTGCCCACCCCTGGTTATGTCCTCTTGGAGTCTGCTACTTTCCACCTCACTGTCTACTACATTTACGAGTTTTGTGTCATCTGTAAACTTTGAAATTATGCTCTGTGTATCCAAGTCCAGGTCATTAATATACAGCAAAAAGAGCAGTGGCCCCAACAACTGGGGACCACCGCCGCATACTTTCCTTCAGTCTGAATAACTACTGTTCACCAATACTCTGCTTTCTGTTCCTTAGCCAATTTTATATCCACGCGGCCACTGTCCCTTTCATCCCATGGAGTTTAATTTTGATAATAAATCTATTAAGTGTTACTTTATCAAACACCATTGAAAAGTCCATGCACACATCAACCACACCTCATCAACCCTCTCCACTACTTCATCAAAGAACTCAATCAAATTAATCAAACATAATTTGCCTTTAACAAATCTATGCTGGATTTAATTTATTATGATAGAATTTTATATTGAGTTTGAAAGTGATTTCGTTAAATCCGAAACTAGGGTCTTAAATCTAAACAAAGCAAACTATGTAGGTATGAGGGGCAAATTGGCGAAGGAACATTGGGAAACTACATTAAAAGGTATGATGGTAGACAAGCATTGGCTAGCATTTAAAGAATTAATACATAATTTACAACAAACATACATTCCTTTAAGGCCCAAAAACCCCACAGGAAAAGTGGTCCAACTGTGGCCAAAAAGAGAAGTTAAAGATAGTATTAAATCAAAGGAAGAGGCTTATAATGTTGCCAAAAAGAGCAGTAAGCCTGAGGATTGAGAGAATTTTAGAATTTAGCAAAGGAGGACCAAGAAATTGATAAAGAAAGGGAAAATAGAATACGAGAGTAAATAGCAAGAGACGTAAAACCATACGGTAAAAGCTTCTATAGGTATGTAAAAAGGAAAAGATTAGTGAAAGTAAATGTGGGTCCCTTACAGGCCGAGACAGGAGAAATTATAATGGGGAATAAGGAAATAGCAGAGAAATTAAACAAATACTTTGTGTCTGTCTTCACGGAAGACAAAAAACCTCCCAGAAATAGTGGAGTACCAAGTGTCTAGTGAGAATGAGGAACTGAAAGAAATTAGAAACATAGAAAATAGGTGCAGGAGCAGGCCATTCAGCCCTTCGAGCCTGCACCACCATTCAATATGAACACGGCTGATAATGCAACTTCAGTACCCCACTCCTGCCTTCTCTCCATACCCCGCCGATCCCTTTAGCCGTAAGGGCCACATCTAACTCCCTTTTGAATATATCCAACGAACTGGACTCAACAACTTTCTGTGGTAGAGAATTCCACAGATTCACAACTCTCTGGGCGAAAAAGTTTCTCCTCATCTCGGGGTCCTAGATGGCTTACCCCTTATCCTTAGACTGTGACCCCTGGTTCTGGACTTCCCCAACATCGGGAACATTCTTCCTGCATCTAACCTGTCCAACCGTGGCTAACAAGAGAAGTTAAAGATAGCATTAAATCAAAGGAAGAGGCTTATAATGTTGCCAAAAAGAGCAATAAGTCTGAGGATTGGGAGGATTTTAGAATTCAGCAAAGGAGGACCAAGAAATTGATAAAGAAAGGGAAAGTATTCGTCAAAAAAAGTACTGGAGAAATTAATGGGACTGAAAGCCGATAAATCCCCTAGACCTGACGGTCTACATCCTCGGGTTTTGAAAGAGGTGGCTATAGAGATAATGGATGCATTAGAAACATAGAAAATAGGTGCAGGAGTAGGCCATTCGGCCCTTCGAGCCTGCACCACCATTCAATAAGATCATGGCTGATCATTTCCTCAGTACCCCTTTCCTGCTTTCTCTCCATACCCCTTGATCTCCTGAGCAGTAAGGGCCAAGATGGTTGCCATCTTCCAAAATTCCATAGATTCTAGAACAGTTCCCCACAGATTGGAAGGTAGCTAATGTAACCCCGCTACTTAAGAAAGGAGGAAGTGAGAAAACGGGGAACTACAGACCTGTTAGCCTGATATTAGTCAGAAAAATGCTAGAATCTATTATTGAGGACGTGGTAACAGTGCACTTAGAAAATAATAGGATTGGGCAGTCAACATGGATTTATGAAAGGGAAATCATGTTTGACAAATCTGTTAGTTTTTTGAGGTTGTAACTAGTAGAATAGATAAAGATGAACCAGTGGATGTAGTGTATTTGGATTTTCAGAAGGCATTCGATAAGGTGTCACACAAGAGGTTATTAAACAAAATTAGGGCTCATGGGATTGGGGGTAATATACTAGCATGGATTGAGGATTGGTTAACAGACAGAAAACGGAGAGTAGTAATAAACGGGTCATTTTCGGGTTGGCAGGCTGTAGCTAATGGAGTGCCGCAAGGATCGGTGCTTGGGCCCCAGATATTCACAATCTATATCAATGATTTGGATGATGGGACCAAATATAATATATCCCAGTTTGCTGATGATACAAAGCTAGGTGGGAATGCAAGTAGGCTTCAAGGGGATATAGACAGGCTAAAGGAATGGGCAAGAACATGGCAAATGGAATATAATGTGGAGAAATGTGAAGTTAACCAGTTTGGTAGGAAAGATAGAAAAGCAGAGTATTTTTTAAATGGTGAGAGATTGGAAAATATTGGTGTTCAGAGGGACCTGGGTGTCCTTGTGCATGAATCACTGAAAGTTAACACCCAGGTACAGCAAGCAATTAAGAAAGCAAATGGTATGTTGGCCTTTATTACAAGAGGATTTAAGTATAAGAGTAAAGACATCTTATTGCAATTATCTAGGTCCCTGGTGAGACCGCACCTGGAGTTTTGGTCTTCTTACTTAAGGAAGGATATACTTGCCATAGAAGGAGTGCAGTGAAGGTTCACCAGACTGATTCCTGGGATGGGGGAATTGTCCTATGAGGAGAGATTGAGCAGACTAGGCCTATATTCTCTAGAGTTGAGAAGAATGAGAGGTGATTGCATTGAAACATACAAAATTCTTACAGGGTTAGATGCAAGGAGGATGTTTCTTCTGACTGGGGAGTATAGAACCAGGGGTCACAGTCTCAGAATAAGGGGTCGGCCATTTAGGATTGAGATGAGGAGAAACTTCTTCACTCAGAGAGTGGTGAATCTTTGGAATTCTCTATCCCAGTGTGCCGTGGAGGCTCAGTCTTTGAATATATTCAAGACAGGGATCGATAGATTTTTGAATATTAAGGGAATCAAGGGATATGGGGATAGTGCAGGAAAGTGGAGTTGAGGTAGAAGCTCAGCCATAATCTTATTGAATGGCGGGGCAGGTTCAAGGGGCCGAATGGTCTACTCCTGTACCTAAATTTTAAGTTATGAACCCATATTTTTCCAATAAATTTTGTCCAAGATTATTGTCCCTAAAAGTGTCTTCACCATCGACGTTAGACTGACTTGTCGGGTTTATCCATCTCCCCTTTTTTGAACACAGGTGTAACATTTGTAATTCTTCAGTCTTCTGGCATTACTCCAATATCTAAAGATAATTGAAAGATTGTGGCCAGAGCCTCCACTATTTCCACCCTACTTCCCTCAGCAACCTAGGACATCCCTTCCAGACTTTTCATAGTTTGAGTGCTGCCAGCCGTTTAAGTACCTCCTCTTTATCTATTTACTCCTATCCAATTTCTCTACTACCTCCTTTACTGTAACATTGGCAGCATCCTCGTCTTTCGTGAAGCCAAATGCAAATTACTCAGTTAATACCTCAGCCATGCCCTTTGCCTCCACAAGGTCTCTTTTTAGTCCCGAATCAGCTTCCTTTGTCTACCTTTTTATTATTTGTTTGTAAGACATTTGGGTTCTCTTTTGTGTTACCTGCTAATCTATTCTTATATGCTCCATTTGCCCCTCCTATTTCCTTTTTCAGTTCTCTTCTGTACTTTTTGTATTCAGTTTGGTTCTCTACTGAATTATGAACATGACATGTGTCATAAGCCTCCTGTTTCATTTTAATCTATATATTTAGTCATCTAGGGTGCTCTAACTTTGGATATAGCACCTTTAATGTAGTAAAATATTCTAATATTGGAGTATAGACAAAAATTGGCAAATAACCCAGTTTCATTAATAATTAAATGTACTTTAAATGTAGTTCAGTACGATTAGTCTAGTTGACAACAGTGTAATATTATCTTTGGCCACTGTCACAAACTCTGTAGCCTTACCACTAATTTCATCCCCCTTCCTGGTCAATGTCTCAATTTGAGATAGATTGTTTGCAACCTCAACCTATTCGAGCCAAAAGATGAATTTCCCAAACCATATCGTCTTCATCACAAAGTCCACCTATTTCCACCTCCTAACATCTATCTCCATCCCTACCTCAGCTAATGTGCTGCAGAAACCTTCCTATGCCTTTGTCACCTCCAGACTCAACTATTCTGAATACTCTCCTTGCCAGTTTCCCATCCTCCATATCCCATCCCACACCAAGTCCTGCTCACCCATTATCCCCGTCTTCGCTGACCTGTTAGCTCCCAGTGTTCCAACAGCTCAAATTCAAAATTCTCATCCTCGCATTTAAATTCCTTCATGGCCTCACCCCTCTGTACCATCTCCAGTCCGAGAACACCCCCAGAATTCCATTCCTCTAACTCTGGCCTCTTGCGCATCCTCCTTCCCTTTGTCCTGTTATTGGCGGCCGTGCCTTCAACCACACTCTGGAATTCCCTCCTTAAACTGCACCACCTCTCCTCCTTTAAAACTATCCATAAAACCTAGCTCTGTGACCACTTGCCATTCTTATTCCGTTCATTAAATTAGTCCAGATTCTTTTGACAGCTAGTAACCTAGAATTATAAACTTAATGTTGCCTGGTGAGCTCCCATTTCTTTCCATTGGCCTCCAGTTCCTTAGTCATCATGATGGTGGCAAATAAAGACCCGATGAGAATGACCTAATCTACATAATCTACTACTTGGCCTCACCTAGAAGATGATTTGTTAGGATACTAATCTTTGAAGGACTTATGTCTTCAAACCATCCTGGCATTTTCTTTTCAATTCGCATGCACCTCATTTAAAGGTCCAGCTATTCAATAGAGCTCGAGCATCTCCAAGCACCGTTTCTGTACATATGAGTAATACGCCCACTTAAAGTACAAAATACACCCTTAATCATTTTACAGCAGTCTTCTATTAACAAAGATCCCCTCAGCACTGTGAAAGAGATTTGTCATTTTATGAGATTTTATACTTATTTCTTTATCGGAATTTATAGCCTGCCCAAATTGTGGTCACGTTAAATTGGTTACAGCAGAGTTGCAAGCAGCCAGTCTAGATGGAGCACACATATTATCTGGACCAGAATTCTTGCCATCTGTGATTAATAACGATGGAAATAGGGTGACTTTGTTTTTCTTTTCTTCTCAACGTCTTTAATTACATGAGAGTAGGAACACATGACAGAGACTAGAAGTTGTCTCATCGCAACAAAGAGATGACTCATGGTGATATAAACAATTAACATGGATCACCAAACTGTGATCGACACAGATATATTTTGTGTGTGATTATACCAGGTTTACGAAGGTCCACCAACAGAGATCAGAGTTGTCTCAATATCAAATCAAATTCTGCTTTGTCCTGTTAAAGATTATTCTGAATGAAAGTGCAACAGTCTACTTCCCCCCGCCCTCCCCCCGAGTCCAAATTAGGAGTGTTATTTCTGAGATCTGTGAGGAATCTAGGGATGGTTATATCTTTTTTTATGACACAGAAGGAAGCCATTCGGCCCATCGTGTCTGCGCCGGTTGAAAAAGAGCTTTCCAGCCTAATCCCACTTTCCAGCTTGGTCAATAGCCTTGCAGGTTACGGCACTTCAAATGCATATCCAAATACTTTTAAAATTTGATCAGGGTTTCTGCCTCTACCACCTTTCCAGACAATACTTTCCAGACCCCCTCTAGGTGAAAAAACTTCTGAATTCCCCTCTAATCCTACCAATTACTAAAAATCTATGCCCCCTGGTTATTGAGGTCTCTGCAAATCACTCTATCTAAGCCCTTCATAATTTTATACACCTCAATTAAATCATTCGTCAGCCTCCTCTGTTCAAAAAAAAACAAACCCAGCCTATCCAATCTTTCCTCATAGCTAAAAATCTCCAGTCCTGGCAACATGCTCGTAAATCTCCTCTGTACCCCCTCTAGTGCAATCACATCTTTCCTGTAATATGGTGACTAGAACTATACGCAGTACTCTAGCTGTGGTCTAACAATTCCAGTATAACCACACTGCTCTTATATTGTATACATCGTCTAATAGAGGAAAGTATCCTGTATGCCTTCTTAACCACCTGTCCTGCTACCTTCAGGGATCGGTGGACATGATCCCTCTGTTCCTCTTATACTTCTCAGTATCCCACCATTTATTGTGTATTCCCTTGCCTTGTTAGCCCTCCCCAAATGCATTACCTCACACTACTCCGCAGTGAATTCCATTTGCCACTTTACTGCCCACCAGACCAGTCCATTGATATCTTCCCGCAGTCAACAGCTATCTTGCTTTGATTTAATTTTAAGGACGTGTTTATTTATACTGTAAAAATGGCCACTCCTCGTCTCTGATTGGTCTCCTTGGAGGATAAGCCACACCCTGAAGTTTTTCTGGAATGTATAACTGGAACCGCCCAACCCAAGTTCTCACTGACTTTGCAAATTGTAACTTGATCCACTTTGACTTCCAGAAGCCACAGAGAATAAATCTCCCCAGGAGCCACCAAGTGCCAGCCAAAATCCCTTATCCCAGCGCAAGTGCGTCCCTCCCCCCAGCCAAAGTCCCTTTGCCTCCCAGTGCAAATGCTGCCTCCCCCAGCTGAAGTGCCTTACCCCAGCGCAAGTGCTGCATTCCCCAGCCAAAATCCCGCCTTATACTAGCACAAGTGCATGATCCTATGCCACCCCACCAGAGATGGGGCATTGTGTACGGATTGTTAACAGGTTTATCGGTTATGAAGTGAATAGTGACAGTGTTGTGACTTCTGGATTTCATTCACTCCAACAATGTCTCTTGTAGGGAGTTGTAAGAACGTGATTCGTCTTCCCAGAGTTCCCTCTCTCCCCTCCGGCCACCGCCCCTCCACCTGTGGCCCTCGCTCCCCCCTCAGACTCACTCTCTCTGCCCTTTCCCCCCCTCCAACGCGCACTCTCCCTCCCCCAAGACTCGCTCTCTCTCCCTCCCCCAAAGACTCACTCACTCTCCCTCCCTCCCCCCAAGACTCACTCTCTCTCTCCCTCCCCAAGATTCACTCTCTCTCTCTCTCCCTCCCCAAGACTCACTCTCTCTCTCTCCCTCCCCCCAAGACTCACTCACTCTCCCTCCCTCCCCCCAGGACTCACTCACTCTCCCTCCCTCCCCCCAAGACTCACTCTCTCTCTCTCCCTCCCCCCAAGACTCACTCTCTCTCTCTCTCCCTCCCCCCAAGGCTCACTCTCTCTCTCTCTCCCTCCCCCCAAGGCTCACTCTCTCTCTCCCTCCCCCCAAGACTCACTCTCTCTCTCTCCCTCTCCCCAAGACTCACTCTCTCTCTCTCCCTCTCCCCAAGACTCACTCTCTCTCTCTCCCTCTCCCCAAGACTCTCTCTCCCTCTCCCCAAGACTCTCTCTCCCTCTCCCCAAGACTCCCTCTCCCCAAGACTCTCTCTCCCTCTCCCCAAGACTCTCTCTCCCTCTCCCCAAGACTCTCTCTCCCTCTCCCCAAGACTCTCTCTCCCTCTCCCCAAGACTCTCTCTCCCTCTCCCCAAGACTCTCTCTCCCTCTCCCCAAGACTCTCTCTCCCTCTCCCCAAGACTCTCTCTCCCTCTCCCCAAGACTCTCTCTCCCTCTCCCCAAGACTCTCTCTCCCTCTCCCCAAGACTCTCTCTCCCTCTCCCCAAGACTCTCTCTCCCTCTCCCCAAGACTCTCTCTCCCTCTCCCCAAGACTCTCTCTCCCTCTCCCCAAGACTCTCTCTCCCTCTCCCCAAGACTCTCTCTCCCTCTCCCCAAGACTCTCTCTCCCTCTCCCCAAGACTCTCTCTCCCTCTCCCCAAGACTCTCTCTCCCTCTCCCCAAGACTCTCTCTCCCTCTCCCCAAGACTCTCTTCTCCCTCTCCCCAAGACTCTCTCTCCCTCTCCCCAAGACACTCTCTCCCTCTCCCCAAGACTCTCTGTCCCTCTCTCTCCCTCCCTCCAAGACTCACTCTCTCTCTCTCCCTTCCCCAAGACTCTCTCTCTCTCCCTCCCTCCCCCAAGACTCACTCTCTCCCCCTCCCTCCCCCCAAGACTCACTCTCTCTCTCTCCCTCCCCCCAAGACTCACTCTCTCTCCCTCCCTCCCCCAAGACTCACTCCCTCTCCCTCCCTGCCGCCAAGACTCACTCTGTCTCCCTCCCCCCAAGACTCACTCTCGCTCTCTCCCTCCCCCCCCCAAGACTCACTCTCTCTCTCTGCCTTCCCCCAAGACTCACTCTCTCTCTCTGCCTCCCCCAAGACTCAATCTCTCCCTCTCCCCAAGACTCTCTCTCCCTCTCCCCAAGACTCTCTCTCCCTCTCCCCAAGACTCTCTCTCCCTCTCCCCAAGACTCTCTCTCCCTCTCCCCAAGACTCTCTCTCCCTCTCCCCAAGACTCTCTCTCCCTCTCCCCAAGACTCTCTCTCCCTCTCCCCAAGACTCTCTCTCCCTCTCCCCAAGACTCTCTCTCCCTCTCCCCAAGACACTCTCTCCCTCTCCCCAAGACTCTCTGTCCCTCTCTCTCCCTCCCTCCAAGACTCACTCTCTCTCTCTCCCTTCCCCAAGACTCTCTCTCTCTCCCTCCCTCCCCCAAGACTCACTCTCTCCCCCTCCCTCCCCCCAAGACTCACTCTCTCTCTCTCCCTCCCCCCAAGACTCACTCTCTCTCCCTCCCTCCCCCAAGACTCACTCCCTCTCCCTCCCTGCCGCCAAGACTCACTCTGTCTCCCTCCCCCCAAGACTCACTCTCGCTCTCTCCCTCCCCCCCAAGACTCACTCTCTCTCTCTGCCTTCCCCCAAGACTCACTCTCTCTCTCTGCCTCCCCCAAGACTCAATCTCTCCCTCCCCCCAAGACTCACTCTCTCTCTCTCTCCCCCCAAGACTCACTCACTCACTCTCTCCCTCTCTCTCTCTCTCCCCGACTCACTCACTCTCTCTCCCCAAGACTCACTCTCTCTCCCCCCAAGACTCACCCTCTCTCTCCTCCCAAGACTCTCTCTTTCTCTCTTCCCCCCCCACCCAAGACTCACTCTCTCTCTCTCGCTCTCCCCCAAGACTCTCTCTCTCTCTCTCCCCCCAATACTCACTCTCTCTCTCTCCCTCCCTCTCCCCCAGACGCACTCTCTCTCTCTCTCTCTCCCCCCCAAGACTTTCTCTCCCTCTCCCCAAGACTCACTCTCTCCCTCTCCCCAAGACTCACTCTCTCTCTCTCCCTCCCCCCAAGACTCACTCTCTCTCTCTCCCTCTCCCCAAGACTCACTCTCTCTCTCTCCCTCTCCCCAAGACTCTCTCTCCCTCTCCCCAAGACTCTCTCTCCCTCTCCCCAAGACTCTCTCTCCCTCTCCCCAAGACTCTCTCTCCCTCTCCCCAAGACTCTCTCTCCCTCTCCCCAAGACTCTCTCTCCCTCTCCCCAAGACTCTCTCTCCCTCTCCCCAAGACTCTCTCTCCCTCTCCCCAAGACTCTCTCTCCCTCTCCCCAAGACTCTCTCTCCCTCTCCCCAAGACTCTCTCTCCCTCTCCCCAAGACTCTCTCTCCCTCTCCCCAAGACTCTCTCTCCCTCTCCCCAAGACTCTCTCTCCCTCTCCCCAAGACTCTCTCTCCCTCTCCCCAAGACTCTCTCTCCCTCTCCCCAAGACTCTCTCGCCCTCTCCCCAAGACTCTCTCGCCCTCTCCTCAAGACTCTCTCTACCTCTCCCCCTCTCCACAAGACTCTCTCCCCCTCTCCCCAAGACTCTCTCTCCCTCTCCCCAAGACTCTCTCTCCCTCTCCCCAAGACTCTCTCTCCCTCTCCCCAAGACACTCTCTCCCTCTCCCCAAGACTCTCTGTCCCTCTCTCTCCCTCCCTCCAAGACTCACTCTCTCTCTCTCCCTTCCCCAAGACTCTCTCTCTCTCCCTCCCTCCCCCAAGACTCACTCTCTCCCCCTCCCTCCCCCCAAGACTCACTCTCTCTCTCTCCCTCCCCCCAAGACTCACTCTCTCTCCCTCCCTCCCCCAAGACTCACTCCCTCTCCCTCCCTGCCGCCAAGACTCACTCTGTCTCCCTCCCCCCAAGACTCACTCTCGCTCTCTCCCTCCCCCCCAAGACTCACTCTCTCTCTCTGCCTTCCCCCAAGACTCACTCTCTCTCTCTGCCTCCCCCAAGACTCAATCTCTCCCTCCCCCCAAGACTCACTCTCTCTCTCTCTCCCCCCAAGACTCACTCACTCTCTCCCTCTCTCTCTCTCCCCGACTCACTCACTCTCTCTCCCCAAGACTCACTCTCTCTCCCCCCAAGACTCACCCTCTCTCTCCTCCCAAGACTCTCTCTTTCTCTCTTCCCCCCCCACCCAAGACTCACTCTCTCTCTCTCGCTCTCCCCCAAGACTCTCTCTCTCTCTCTCCCCCCAATACTCACTCTCTCTCTCTCCCTCCCTCTCCCCCAGACGCACTCTCTCTCTCTCTCTCTCCCCCCCAAGACTTTCTCTCCCTCTCCCCAAGACTCACTCTCTCCCTCTCCCCAAGACTCACTCTCTCTCTCTCCCTCCCCCCAAGACTCACTCTCTCTCTCTCCCTCTCCCCAAGACTCACTCTCTCTCTCTCCCTCTCCCCAAGACTCTCTCTCTCTCCCTCTCCCCAAGACTCTCTCTCCCTCTCCCCAAGACTCTCTCTCCCTCTCCCCAAGACTCTCTCTCCCTCTCCCCAAGACTCTCTCTCCCTCTCCCCAAGACTCTCTCTCCCTCTCCCCAAGACTCTCTCTCCCTCTCCCCAAGACTCTCTCTCCCTCTCCCCAAGACTCTCTCTCCCTCTCCCCAAGACTCTCTCTCCCTCTCCCCAAGACTCTCTCTCCCTCTCCCCAAGACTCTCTCGCCCTCTCCCCAAGACTCTCTCGCCCTCTCCCCAAGACTCTCTCGCCCTCTCCCCAAGACTCTCTCGCCCTCTCCCCAAGACTCTCTCGCCCTCTCCCCAAGACTCTCTCGCCCTCTCCCCAAGACTCTCTCGCCCTCTCCTCAAGACTCTCTCTACCTCTCCCCCTCTCCACAAGACTCTCTCCCCCTCTCCCCAAGACTCTCTCTCCCTCTCCCCAAGACTCTCTCTCCCTCTCCCCAAGACTCTCTCTCCCTCTCCCCAAGACTCTCTCTCCCTCTCCCCAAGACTCTCTCTCCCTCTCCCCAAGACTCTCTCTCCCTCTCCCCAAGACACTCTCTCCCTCTCCCCAAGACTCTCTCTCCCTCTCCCCAAGACTCTCTCTCCCTCTCCCCAAGACTCTCTCTCCCTCTCCCCAAGACTCTCTCTCCCTCTCCCCAAGACTCTCTCTCCCTCTCCCCAAGACTCTCTCTCCCTCTCCCCAAGACTCTCTCCCCCTCTCCACAAGACTCTCTCTACCTCTCCCCCTCTCCACAAGACTCTCTCCCCCTCTCCCCAAGACTCTCTCTCCCTCGCCCCAAGACTCTCTCTCCCTCTCCCCAAGACTCTCTCTCCCTCTCCCCAAGACTCTCTCTCCCTCTCCCCAAGACTCTCTCTCCCTCTCCCCCTCCCCAAGACTCTCTCTCCCTCTCCCCCTCCCCAAGACTCTCTCTCCCTCTCCCCAAGACTCTCTCTCCCTCTCCCCAAGACTCTCTCCCTCTCCCCAAGACTCTCTCTCCCTCTCCCCAAGACTCTCTCTCCCTCTCCCCAAGACTCTCTCTCCCTCTCCCCAAGACTCTCTCTCCCTCTCCCCAAGACTCTCTCTCCCTCTCCCCAAGACACTCTCTCCCTCTCCCCAAGACACTCTCTCCCTCTCCCCAAGACTCTCTCTCCCTCTCCCCAAGACTCTCTCTCCCTCTCCCCAAGACTCTCTCTCCCTCTCCCCAAGACTCTCTCTCCCTCTCCCCAAGACTCTCTCTCCCTCTCCCCAAGACTCTCTCTCCCTCTCCCCAAGACTCTCTCTCCCTCTCCCCAAGACTCTCTCTCCCTCTCCCCAAGACTCTCTCTCCCTCTCCCCAAGACTCTCTCTCCCTCTCCCCAAGACTCTCTCTCCCTCTCCCCAAGACTCTCTCTCCCTCTCCCCAAGACTCTCTCTCCCTCTCCCCAAGACTCTCTCTCCCTCTCCCCAAGACTCTCTCCCCCTCTCCACAAGACTCTCTCTACCTCTCCCCCTCTCCACAAGACTCTCTCCCCCTCTCCCCAAGACTCTCTCTCCCTCGCCCCAAGACTCTCTCTCCCTCTCCCCAAGACTCTCTCTCCCTCTCCCCAAGACTCTCTCTCCCTCTCCCCAAGACTCTCTCTCCCTCTCCCCAAGACTCTCTCTCCCTCTCCCCAAGACTCTCTCTCCCTCTCCCCAAGACACTCTCTCCCTCTCCCCAAGACTCTCTGTCCCTCTCTCTCCCTCCCTCCAAGACTCACTCTCTCTCTCTCCCTTCCCCAAGACTCTCTCTCTCTCCCTCCCTCCCCCAAGACTCACTCTCTCCCCCTCCCTCCCCCCAAGACTCACTCTCTCTCTCTCCCTCCCCCCAAGACTCACTCTCTCTCCCTCCCTCCCCCAAGACTCACTCCCTCTCCCTCCCTGCCGCCAAGACTCACTCTGTCTCCCTCCCCCCAAGACTCACTCTCGCTCTCTCCCTCCCCCCCAAGACTCACTCTCTCTCTCTGCCTTCCCCCAAGACTCACTCTCTCTCTCTGCCTCCCCCAAGACTCAATCTCTCCCTCCCCCCAAGACTCACTCTCTCTCTCTCTCCCCCCAAGACTCACTCACTCTCTCCCTCTCTCTCTCTCTCCCCGACTCACTCACTCTCTCTCCCCAAGACTCACTCTCTCTCCCCCCAAGACTCACCCTCTCTCTCCTCCCAAGACTCTCTCTTTCTCTCTTCCCCCCCCACCCAAGACTCACTCTCTCTCTCTCGCTCTCCCCCAAGACTCTCTCTCTCTCTCTCCCCCCAATACTCACTCTCTCTCTCTCCCTCCCTCTCCCCCAGACGCACTCTCTCTCTCTCTCTCTCCCCCCCAAGACTTTCTCTCCCTCTCCCCAAGACTCACTCTCTCCCTCTCCCCAAGACTCACTCTCTCTCTCTCCCTCCCCCCAAGACTCACTCTCTCTCTCTCCCTCTCCCCAAGACTCACTCTCTCTCTCTCCCTCTCCCCAAGACTCTCTCTCCCTCTCCCCAAGACTCTCTCTCCCTCTCCCCAAGACTCTCTCTCCCTCTCCCCAAGACTCTCTCTCCCTCTCCCCAAGACTCTCTCTCCCTCTCCCCAAGACTCTCTCTCCCTCTCCCCAAGACTCTCTCTCCCTCTCCCCAAGACTCTCTCTCCCTCTCCCCAAGACTCTCTCTCCCTCTCCCCAAGACTCTCTCTCCCTCTCCCCAAGACTCTCTCTCCCTCTCCCCAAGACTCTCTCTCCCTCTCCCCAAGACTCTCTCTCCCTCTCCCCAAGACTCTCTCTCCCTCTCCCCAAGACTCTCTCGCCCTCTCCCCAAGACTCTCTCGCCCTCTCCTCAAGACTCTCTCTACCTCTCCCCCTCTCCACAAGACTCTCTCCCCCTCTCCCCAAGACTCTCTCTCCCTCTCCCCAAGACTCTCTCTCCCTCTCCCCAAGACTCTCTCTCCCTCTCCCCAAGACTCTCTCTCCCTCTCCCCAAGACACTCTCTCCCTCTCCCCAAGACTCTCTGTCCCTCTCTCTCCCTCCCTCCAAGACTCACTCTCTCTCTCTCCCTTCCCCAAGACTCTCTCTCTCTCCCTCCCTCCCCCAAGACTCACTCTCTCCCCCTCCCTCCCCCCAAGACTCACTCTCTCTCTCTCCCTCCCCCCAAGACTCACTCTCTCTCCCTCCCTCCCCCAAGACTCACTCCCTCTCCCTCCCTGCCGCCAAGACTCACTCTGTCTCCCTCCCCCCAAGACTCACTCTCGCTCTCTCCCTCCCCCCCAAGACTCACTCTCTTTCTCTGCCTTCCCCCAAGACTCACTCTCTCTCTCTGCCTCCCCCAAGACTCAATCTCTCCCTCCCCCCAAGACTCACTCTCTCTCTCTCTCCCCCCAAGACTCACTCACTCTCTCCCTCTCTCTCTCTCCCCGACTCACTCACTCTCTCTCCCCAAGACTCACTCTCTCTCCCCCCAAGACTCACCCTCTCTCTCCTCCCAAGACTCTCTCTTTCTCTCTTCCCCCCCCACCCAAGACTCACTCTCTCTCTCTCGCTCTCCCCCAAGACTCTCTCTCTCTCTCTCCCCCCAATACTCACTCTCTCTCTCTCCCTCCCTCTCCCCCAGACGCACTCTCTCTCTCTCTCTCTCCCCCCCAAGACTTTCTCTCCCTCTCCCCAAGACTCACTCTCTCCCTCTCCCCAAGACTCACTCTCTCTCTCTCCCTCCCCCCAAGACTCACTCTCTCTCTCTCCCTCTCCCCAAGACTCACTCTCTCTCTCTCCCTCTCCCCAAGACTCTCTCTCTCTCCCTCTCCCCAAGACTCTCTCTCCCTCTCCCCAAGACTCTCTCTCCCTCTCCCCAAGACTCTCTCTCCCTCTCCCCAAGACTCTCTCTCCCTCTCCCCAAGACTCTCTCTCCCTCTCCCCAAGACTCTCTCTCCCTCTCCCCAAGACTCTCTCTCCCTCTCCCCAAGACTCTCTCTCCCTCTCCCCAAGACTCTCTCTCCCTCTCCCCAAGACTCTCTCTCCCTCTCCCCAAGACTCTCTCTCCCTCTCCCCAAGACTCTCTCTCCCTCTCCCCAAGACTCTCTCGCCCTCTCCCCAAGACTCTCTCGCCCTCTCCCCAAGACTCTCTCGCCCTCTCCCCAAGACTCTCTCGCCCTCTCCCCAAGACTCTCTCGCCCTCTCCCCAAGACTCTCTCGCCCTCTCCCCAAGACTCTCTCGCCCTCTCCTCAAGACTCTCTCTACCTCTCCCCCTCTCCACAAGACTCTCTCCCCCTCTCCCCAAGACTCTCTCTCCCTCTCCCCAAGACTCTCTCTCCCTCTCCCCAAGACTCTCTCTCCCTCTCCCCAAGACTCTCTCTCCCTCTCCCCAAGACTCTCTCTCCCTCTCCCCAAGACTCTCTCTCCCTCTCCCCAAGACACTCTCTCCCTCTCCCCAAGACTCTCTCTCCCTCTCCCCAAGACTCTCTCTCCCTCTCCCCAAGACTCTCTCTCCCTCTCCCCAAGACTCTCTCTCCCTCTCCCCAAGACTCTCTCTCCCTCTCCCCAAGACTCTCTCTCCCTCTCCCCAAGACTCTCTCTCCCTCTCCCCAAGACTCTCTCCCCCTCTCCACAAGACTCTCTCTACCTCTCCCCCTCTCCACAAGACTCTCTCCCCCTCTCCCCAAGACTCTCTCTCCCTCGCCCCAAGACTCTCTCTCCCTCTCCCCAAGACTCTCTCTCCCTCTCCCCAAGACTCTCTCTCCCTCTCCCCAAGACTCTCTCTCCCTCTCCCCAAGACTCTCTCTCCCTCTCCCCAAGACTCTCTCTCCCTCTCCCCAAGACTCTCTCTCCCTCTCCCCAAGACTCTCTCCCTCTCCCCAAGACTCTCTCTCCCTCTCCCCAAGACTCTCTCTCCCTCTCCCCAAGACTCTCTCTCCCTCTCCCCAAGACTCTCTCTCCCTCTCCCCAAGACTCTCTCTCCCTCTCCCCAAGACTCTCTCTCCCTCTCCCCAAGACACTCTCTCCCTCTCCCCAAGACACTCTCTCCCTCTCCCCAAGACTCTCTCTCCCTCTCCCCAAGACACTCTCTCCCTCTCCCCAAGACTCTCTCTCCCTCTCCCCAAGACTCTCTCTCCCTCTCCCCAAGACTCTCTCTCCCTCTCCCCAAGACTCTCTCTCCCTCTCCCCAAGACTCTCTCTCCCTCTCCCCAAGACTCTCTCTCCCTCTCCCCAAGACTCTCTCTCCCTCTCCCCAAGACTCTCTCTCCCTCTCCCCAAGACTCTCTCTCCCTCTCCCCAAGACTCTCTCTCCCTCTCCCCAAGACTCTCTCTCCCTCTCCCCAAGACTCTCTCTCCCTCTCCCCAAGACTCTCTCTCCCTCTCCCCAAGACTCTCTCTCCCTCTCCCCAAGACTCTCTCTCCCTCTCCCCAAGACTCTCTCTCCCTCTCCCCAAGTCTCACTCACTCTCTCTCCCTCCCCCCCAAGACTCACTCTCTCTCCCTCTCCCCAAGACTCTCTCTCTCCCTCCCCCCAAGACTCACTCTCTCTCTCTCCCTCCCCCCAAGACACACTCACTCTCTCTCCCTCCCCCCAAGACTCTCTCTCCCTCTCGCCAAGACACTCTCTCCCGCTCCCCAAGACTCTCTCTCCCTCTCCCCAAGACTCACTCACTCTCTCTCCCTCCCCCCAAGACTCTCTCTCCCTCTCGCCAAGACACTCTCTCCCGCTCCCCAAGACTCTCTCTCCCTCTCCCCAAGACTCACTCACTCTCTCTCCCTCCCCCCAAGACTCACTCTCTCTCCCCCCCCCACCCCCCCCAAAACTCACCCTCTCTCTCTCCCTCCCCCCAAGACTCACCCTCTCTCTCTCCCTCCCCCCAAGACTCACCCTCTCTCTCCCTCCTCCCAAGACACTCTCTCTCTCCCTCCCCCCAAGACACTCTCTCTCTCTCCCTCCCCCCAAGACACTCTCTCTCTCCCTCCACCCAAGACACTCTCTCTCTCTCCCTCCCCCCCAAGACACTCTCTCTCTCCCTCCCCCAAAGACACTCTCTCTCTCCCTCCCCCAAAGACACTCTCTCTCCTACCCCCCCCCTCTCTCTCTCCCTTTCCCCCACCCCCCATTCCACTTTTGGCCGCCCGGCGCTCAGGACAGGTTTAGTCGATGCTACAGGTGAGTGACTATAAAGACAGATTAATATCTCTGCTAAATGTATTCTTAGGCTACTATCTGCAGCATCACTTCACAATCAGATGGATCCCAGTCCTTTGATTTGGTCATTGTATCTGTAAAACATGATGAAACAAAACAGGATTTGAAATTTCACAGGGGCCGTTCAGCACTCAGATCATGTCCGCTCGGGCGGGTGCTCTGCGGGCAATGTGGTCGGAATGACACTTCCAGTCCGGCACTTTGGATTTGGGCAGGAGGCATCGGAGGGCGGGGACTCGACCGGGCAGGAGGCTCGGGGATGGGGAACTTTACAGATCCTGCACAGTACAAATAGTCACTTGGTGATTTTAAATGTCAGTTTGGCTCAGTGGTAGCGCTCTCGGCCAAATCAGAGGTTGCAAGTTTGTAGCCCCACAACAGGATGCGAGACATAATCTAGGCTAAAACTTCACTGCACTACCGAGGGAGTGCTGCATTGTCAGAGGTGCGGTGTCTTTCAGATGATATACTTTCAAAGAGCCGGCACAGACATGATATGCTGAATGGCCTCTTTCTGTGCTGAATCATTCTATGATTAAACCGAGGCCCAATCTACCTGTTCAGGTGGACATAAACGAACCTATGGCACCATTCAAAGAAGAGCTGGGGAATGTACTTGCCAACATTTATCCCTCAACCAACCCCACCGAATCAGATTAACTGGAATTTATCTCACTACTACTTGTGGGACCTGATTGGCAGTTCGTTTGTGCACAATTTGTTTACATAATAATAGTGACTGCACTTCAAAAAGTAATTCATTGGCTGTGAAGCGCTTTGAGACATCCAAAGGATGTTAAAGGTGTTTGATAAATACAAGTTCTTTCTTTTTTAATAAACCTCTTTGCAATTATAACCTGAGATATACCTGTGAGAGTTTCAGAGTTACTGTTTGCCGTGTACAGATCAATAGTAAACTGGGTAATTGTTCACACAGGGCACACCATTTTGTGAAAACAGTCACGTTTCGGTCTACTGTATGTTTGCCTGTGAAATTGGTCTCTTGTGGGCATGATAAAGTGTATTGGGACAGTGCCCAAATTGTAACAATTAAACTGATTCTTAACCATATTCCCAGCATTCTTCAGTTATCTGTCTCAGCAAGAAAATCTGGTTATGATTTGCATTCTTTTCTGAAGTTCCATTGACGTTCCTACAGATTTCCATACAGAGGTCTTTGTATCCTAGTTAGGAACACTGTAGTAAACACCTTTAATGGCACACTGCCACTTGAATTATTACACTCCTGCCTATCCTGCTTGCATACTAGAGTTATTGCCAGTTTCCAAACCGTAAGTCCCTTCTCGTTTCTCCAGAATGTTTGGACAATACAATTAATTTCTTTCACCACCTCAGTCCCTCTCGATTTCATCTTTAAGTTTTTCCAGCAACAATTCAGCATAAGCCTGAGGCTTTTCCTTTCCTTATCTGCCATACCATCTGCTCTGCTTCTCCCAATATTTCTTTCTGGAGGAACAGACACATATTATGGTTATGTGAAAAGGAGAGTTTATGAAGCTGTGCTGCTGAGAGCTGGCTACTGGATGATTTTGGAGCATGGTATGGATGGAGGATCATCAGTGTGAACAGCATTGAAGTAATTGTCTATGTGCAGTAACAAAGCATATTTCAAGAATATGCAGAACGTGCAGTACAGTTGAAGATTTGCACCTTGGGCAGGTGAAAATATGGACGGCAACTTGTAAAATTGCACATTCAAACGCAAAGCATGAAGGTGGAACTAGATGAGAGAAAATCTGAATAGAAAAGTGACAACAGGCAGACCCAGCAGAGGAGCCAGCAGCTGAGAATGTGACAATGGGTTTTTGTGATATCTAAGGCTGTCTTAGTTATAACTGACTTTGTACAGATGTAGCTTTTCTTGTAACTATGGGGCCAAGTTTCGGCCTGAGTTGCTCCTGTTTTTTTGGAGCAACTGGTTTAGAATGGAGTATCTTAGAAATTGCAATTCTCGGCATTTAGTTTGCTCCAGTTCTAGTCAGTTAGAACAGTTTCAGTTTGGAACAGATGTTTTATTTTCAAAGGGGCCGTGTCCGGTCACTTACGCCCGTTTTGAAAGTTTAGGCAGTGAAAACTTACTCCAAACTAACTTAACTTATGGAGTAAGTGTAGATTTTAAATGCTCAGAAAAACCTTGTCTACACTTAGAAAATCAGGCATAGGTTACAAATCAGGCGTAGGGAATGGGGAGGGGTGGGGGGGGAGTTTAAAGGGAAGTTTACAAACATTAAACTCTTCAATTTTACAAAAAGAGTCATCATCAATAATAAATGATAAATACATCAATAAATCAACCAAAAAAAATTAATAAAATTAAAAAAAATCAATAATATAAACATTTTCTACTTGCTGACTGCAGCACCGGGAGTCCTCCAAC
>NC_091978.1:150425249-150496115 GCF_044704955.1 Pristiophorus japonicus
GTGAGAAGTGAGGGAGGGGAGGGGGGGTGAGAAGGGAGGGAGGGGAGAGGGGGTGAGAAGGGAGGGAGGGAGGGTGAGAAGGGAGGGAGGGGGGGTGAGAAGGAAGGGAGGGAGGGGAGGCGGGGTGAGAAGGGGAGGGAGGGAGGGGAGGGGGGTGAGAAGGGAGGGAGGGGAGGGTGAGAAGGGGGGGAGGGTGAGAAGGGAGGGAGGGGAGGGGTGGGTGAGAAGGGAGGGAGGGGAGGGGGGTGTGAGAAGGGAGGGAGGGTGAGAAGGGAGGGAGAGGAGGGAGGGGAGGAGGAGGGAGGGGGGGAGGTGAGGAGGAGGAGGAGGGCGAGGAGGAGGAGGAGGGGGGAGGGAGGAGGAGGGCGAGGAGGAGGAGGAGGGAGGAGGGCGAGGAGGAGGAGAAGGGGGGAGGGAGGAGGAGGGGGGAGGGAGTAGGAGGGGGGGGAAGAGAGAGAAAGGAGGGAGGCGGAGGAGGGTGGAGGGAGTAGGAGGGGGGAAGAGAGAGAAAGGAGGGAGTGGGGGGAGAAGGGAGGGGAGTGGGGGGAGAAGGGAGGGGAGTGGGAGAGAAGGGAGGGGGAAGAGAAGGGAGGGGGAGGGAAGGGAGGGGGAGAGAAGGGAGGGGGAGAGAAGGGAGGGGGAGGGAAGGGAGGGGGAGGGAAGGGAGGGGGAGGGAAGGGAGGGGGAGGGAAGGGAGGGGGAGGGAAGGGAGGGGGAGGGAAGGGAGGGGGAGGGAAGGCAGGGGGAGGGAAGGCAGGGGGAGGGAAGAGAGTGGGAGGGAAGGGAGGGGGAGGGAAGAGAGTGGGAGGGAAGGGAGGGGGAGGGAAGGGAGGGGGAGAGAAGGGAGGGGGAGAGAAGGGAGGGGGAGAGAAGGGAGGGGGAGAGAAGGGAGGGGAGAGAAGGGGGAAAAGTAGGGGGGAAGAGAGAGAGAGAGAGAGAGAGAGAGAGAGAAAGAAAGGAGAGGGAGGCTGAATGGGCCGGGCCAGGCCGGGCCCAAGACTTCGAGCTTAGACTTACTGGATTGATAGGTAGGTGGCGTTGGGTCCGGGGGGGTCGGGGAGGGGGATCGGTCGGTCGGAGATCGGTTTGGCGTGTGGGGAGATCAGTCGGGTGGGGGGGGGAGATCGGTCGGGAGCGGAGGTCGGTTGGGGGGGAGGTTGGGAGCGGAGGTCGGTCGGGGAGGGGGGGGGGGGGGGTCGGGAACGGAGGTCGGCTGGGGGGAAGGTCGGGAGCGGGAGTCGGGTCGGGTCTGGAGGAAGCAGGAGCTAGACGTGGGAGGCAGCCTTATCGACGCAGCCCCAGTGAGGCCATTCGGCCAGGGCTAGGGGCTGCGTGCTTCGGGCCCCTCCCACACAGTTTTGGGCGCCTGGAGCTACTGCACATGCGCGCCCACTGTAGCGCGCCTGTGCAGAGGTCCCGGCACTGTTTTCAGCGCAGGGACCTGGCTCCGTCCCCTACAGCTCGTGCTGCGCTGCGCCCAGCTCCAGAGGGCCTGCAGGGTGCCGGAGAATAGATAAGTTTTTTTTAGGCACGAAAAACAGACATCCAGGTCGGGGCTGCGCCGTTCTAGGCGCGGCCGGAAACTTGGGCCCAATATTTCATATCTGAACTGTTCAAAAGGTAAAAATCTCCCTTTTCCAATTTGGGAAAGTGTTTTTGATTTGCAGTTGTTTTGTTGGCTGTGTCAGTTTCAGCTAGCTCACTGGTCCCTGCTGTGCATGTCAGTTTCCAGCAAGCACATTAGCCAGCACGCACAATCAACCCACATCCAGGGGAAATAATTACGCTGCTATGGATAACACCACAAAGCAACCTCAAAGTGACCATTTTCTTCCATGTATATGCTTACCAGCTTTATTAGGTCTGCCAGATAAGCTTTAATGGGCCAGATTTGACTGATCAGTAATATCACAAATGGTATAATTGGCATCCACGCGTTTCATACTGAAGGACTATTAGGCCAAAGCACTCCAGATTAATATTCATTTCCATGAGCAATGGCACAGATCAACCGAAATTGCAGAAGATTGCAACACCCACATGAATACAATATGGCTCATTTGGTCACTATGACTGAAACAAGAATTCACAGGACTGATTGTACTAAGCAGTATCCACTATACCAGTATGCCGAAAAGGACATTAATTGCCAATGAACTTCCTCACAGTACCACTCCTCAACCTGTGCTATTTAAAATGATATTTAGTGATTAGTTTTTCAAACCAACATATAAATGTCATATCACAAAAATAACACCAACCTAACTGAACTCAGCTCTGCCTTCTGATGAGAGGCATCATCATTGGCCTGCAAGAGCTTTTGTGCCTGAAAATTGGTCTTTTCTTCAAGGGTTGTTATATCTTCCTTTTGTGTTGTTACTTTCTTCTTGAGGACGAAGCATTCATTATCAAGCTGCAAAAAATAAAAACAGAAAATACACAACAACAACAATTTGCAGTTATATAGTACTTTCAATGCAAAAAAAACCACCCCACAGCATCTCATAGAGGTTCAAGAAAAAAGAACTCCAGCCTAAAGAAAGGCTATTAGGAGGGGTGAGCCAAACCTTTGTCAAAGAGATGGGTTTTTAGGGAAGGTTTTAAAGGTGGGAGAAGGAAGAGTTGAGGCAGAGAGGTTTAGGGAGCAATTCCTGTGTGTGGAGCCAAGGCGGCTTACTGCAAAGCCGCCAATGGTGGAACAAAGGAACTTTTTGGCACAAGAGACCAGAGTTCTGGGAGTCGGGGAGTTGTAGGGCTGGAAAAGGCAACGGAAATAGCGAGGAGCAAGGCTATGAAGGGATTTAAATACTAGTAGAATCTTAAGTTTGAGATTTTGGGGCACTAGAATCCATTGTAGGTCAACGAGTACAGGGATGATTGATGAGCAGGACATGGTGTGAAATAAGCTACAGCAGCTGAGTTTTTGATGAGCATTAGAATAGTTGTGTCTGGCAGTGACAGAGGTTTGGATGAGGGTTTCAACAGCCGATAGATTGAGGTTGGGGCAGAGGTGAACGATGTTATAGAGGTGGAAGTAGGAGGTCTTTGTGATGAAGAGGATATTGCTTTGAATACTCAGCTCAGGGTCAAATGGATGCCTAGGCTCCAAACAGTTCAGCCTGACACAAAGGTTGCTGAGAGGTTGACTAGGATAAGAGGGAAATATTGTATCAGAATCACATAAGGGCCATTTTGGTTCTGTAGCCTGGTCAGATACCTGATTGGAGAGATTCAAATAAGGAGTTGCGGGAAAGATGGGCACAGGACTGGAGAAGAAAGGTAGATTGAAGACGGGGCCATGGTTTTCAAAGACAGAGGGGCTGAGTTGTTTTTTTGAGGAAGGGAGTAATGATAGCAGTTTTGAAAAGGAGGGAGACAATAACTGAGAAGAACAATTTACAATGTCAACTAGCATGGAGTTAGAAAATGAATTTGGGTAGTAAGCAGTAGTAGAAATGGGGTCCAGGGAGCAGGAAATGGGTCTTATGGATGAGATGTGCTTGCAGAGGGCATGAGGGGAGATGGGAGAGAAACTAGAAAGAGACATGACTTCAGGTTTAGTGCGTGGGGAGCCATGAGGCTTAGTGACAAAGATGTCCAGGAGGTCCTTGCACTTGTTGGGGGGGGGGGGGGGGAGGAAAAGAAGCTGGAGGCTCTGTGTTCTCTGTGATGATCCTGGGCACTTTTGGCAGAGGAGAGTGAGGCCCAATAGCGCTTAATGTGGTTGAGGGAGGATAGATGGGGGCCATACTAAGGGAAATGATGGCTGGGAGAAAGCAATGGGGCAAATCATTAATTTGAAAGGGTGGATGAGCAAATGAAACAATGTCTCAAATAATTGGTGGTATAAAAAGGGTCAATAAAAAATAATTAGTGCTTCTAAGGACCATGCCGAGAGCGCTTTTCATTTTTTATCCAAGATGCCAATATATGGACAAACCAACTGTCACAAGCTTGAAAATGTGCTATTTGACAGGGCAGAATGCACAGTATTTTGACCTGTCAATAAATATCATATTTCGACATGCGTTGTACATGAAACTGGAAATTATTTTGCACATGCACGAATACATTACTGCAATAAACAGTATTTTGAAAAGGAAGACTACAGTTTTAGGTTCAAGTGGGTTGAAGTTCCACGTTTTGTTCCTATTTATTGGGACGACAGCTGGGGAAATATTAATTAATTTCAACCATCATCGCTATGCTGTACTCAGAGGAAATGCTAAAACATGCTGTCTCTCATCCACCCACCACTTCATTCTTCTAAGTAGCTGTTAGAGTAAAATTTCAGTGTTAAAGTATTCAGACTACAAAATGCATCTGGGTTCTCCATGAAGCCATCATTAAGGTTGTTTGCCTTAAGATACTTACTTCACACATTTCAGTTTCTAACTGTGATATCTTCTGTTCCATCTGTTTTGTGTTAAAATCAGCTGTTTCGAGGATGCCCTAGGAAAATAATACATGTTAAATACTTACAATTTGCTCAACTCTAAGAAATCAACCTTTTAATTATTTTCTTTCAGAAAAAAGTTAATTGTTTTTTTATCTTATCAATCACTGAAAATGACTATCAGATATATCCACATCGTTTTGAAACTTTTATATTTTTAACAATTTATTTAGTATCAATTTCTGTGCACATCAAAGGGTAGATGGTTGATGTAGCATAGAATGCAAGGTAAAGCTCCCTTTACTTTGCCTCAATAATACACCTCAGCCTCAAAACTGCATTGATCTGATATTTTCCATTTATCATGCCAGGCATTTTATGGTCTCTCAGGAGCGAGACTGCTATCAATTCGAAGGGACCATGTTCACTCGGAATTGGATTGAGTCTGCCTAAACGAATTTTATATGCTACCCTTAAAGCCAGCAGATACTTTCAGTCCATTGCTCCAGGTCGGATTTGACGGCAGTGTCTATTTTACCACAGCATCCAGTTTACCAATCAGGAATTCTCACTCGTAATGTGAAGCAGAGATCAAGCTCCTGGAGCAGCAGCGACACCAGATATGACCCAGAATGGCAGTGAAGGGCAAGACAGGGGGTAGCTCAGGTTGATTTCTGTGAATCCCACAATAAAAATATAATTTTCCAGTGACATTATTTGAAAGAAGACATCAAGTGGAGGAGATTTATGCAATTAAAAATGAATCCTTAAAAAAAAAAAATTGTTCCTGGGAGGTGGGCATCGCTAGCAAGGCCATCATTTATTATCCATCCCTAATTGCCATTGAGAAGGTGGTGGTGAGCTGCCTTTTTGAACTGCTGCTGTCCATCTGGTGAAGGTACTACCATTGTGCTGTTAGGGAGGGGAGGGGTTTCAGGATTTTGACCCAACGACGATGAAGAAACACTGATATATTTCCACGTCAAGATGGTGTGTAACTTGGAGGGGAACTTGCAGGTGATGGTGCTGCCATGCACCTTGTCCTTCTAGGTGGTAGAGGGGTGCGGGATGCGAGGTGCTGTCGAAGAAGCCATAGCGAGTTAATGCAGTGCATCATGTAGATGGTACATACTGCAACCACGGTGCGCCGGTGGTAGAGGGAGTAAATGTTTAAGGTGGGGAATGGGGGGCAATCACGCAGGCTGCTTTGTCCTGGACGGTGTCGAGCTTTTTGAGTGTTGTTGGAGTTACATTCATCCAGGCAAGTGGAGAGTATTCCATCATACTCCTGACTTGTGGCTTGTAGATCGTGGAAAGTCTTTGACTCAGCGCATAATACCCAGCCTCTGACCTGCTCTTGTGGCCACAGTATTTATGTAGCTGGTCCAGTTAAGTTTGGGTCAATAGCGACCTCCAGGATGTTGATGGTGGGGGATTCGGTGATGGTAATACTGTTGAATTTCAATAGCCGGTGGTTAGATTCTCGCTTGTTGGTGATAGTCATTGCCTGGCACTTGTGTGGCGCGAATGTTACTTGCCACTTATAAGCCCAAGCCTGAATGTCGTCCTGGTCTTGCCACAGTTGGGTATGGACTGCTTCATTATCTGAGGAGTTGTGAATGGAACTGAACACTGTGCAGTCATCAGGCAAAGATTCCTACACGTCTGACCTTATGATGGAGGTAAGGTCATTGATGAAGCAGCTGAAGATGGTTGGGTCGAGGACACTGTCCTGAAAAATTCCTGCAGCGATGTCCTAGAGATGAGATGATTGACCTCCAACAACCACAACCTTCTTCCTTTGTGTTACGTATGGCTCCAGCCAGTGGAGAGTTTCCCCCAATTCCCACTGACTTTAATTTTACTCGGGCTCATTGATGCCACACTCGGTCAAATACTGCCTTGATGTCAAGGGCAGTTACTCTCACCTCACCTGTGGAATTTAGCTCTATTGTCCATATTTGGAAAAAGGCTGTAAAGAGGTCTGGAGCCGAGTGGCCCTGGCGGAACCCAAACTGAGCATTGTTGAGCAGGTTATTGGTGAGTAAGTGCCGTTTGAATGCACGATTGATGATACCTTCCAACACTTTGCTGAAATTGGAGTAGACTGATGAAGTGGTAAGTGGGCGGATTGGATTTGTTCTGCTTTTTGTGAACAGGACATACCTGGGTAGTTTTTCACATTGTCGGGTAGATGCCAGTATTGTAGCTGTATTGGAACAGCTTGGCTAGAGGCGTGGCTAGTTCTTCAGCACAACATCTGGGATATTGTCAGGGTCTTTAACATTTGCTGTATCCAGTGTGCTCAGTCGTTTCTTGATATCATGTGGAGACATTCGAATTGGCTGAAGACTGGCTTCTGTGATGGTGGGGATCTCAGGAGGAGGCCGATATGGATCATCCACTCGGCACTTCTGGCTGAAGATAGTTGCAAACGCTTCAGCCGTGTCTTTTGCATTCACATGCTAGGCTCCACTATCATTGAGGATGAGGATATTCATGAGCCTATGCCTCCTGTTAGTAGTTTAATTGTTCACCGATATTCATGACTGGATGTGGCAGGACTGCAGAACATTGATCTGATCCATTGATTCTGGGATCGCTTAGCTCTGTCTATAAGTACGCTTCTTCCACTGTTTGGTATGCATGCCAGATTGGCACTTCATTGTTAGGTATGCCTAATGCTGCTCCTGGCATGTTCTCTGCACTCCTCATTGAATAGTAATAGTAAGGAAGAACATTAAGCTTGGATGATGTGGAATCTGTATGGGTAGAGCTAGAACACCAAAGGGCAGAAAACGCTAGTGGGAGTTGTGTACAAACCACCAAACAGTAGTAGTGGGGTTGGTAATGGCATCAAACAGGAAATTAGGGATGAATCCAATAAAGGTACAGCAGTTATTATGGGCGACTTTAATTTACATATTGATTGGGCTAACCAAAATGGTAGCAATACGGTGGAAGGGGATTTCCTTGAGTGTATTAGGGATGGTTTTCTAGACCAATATGTTGAGGAACCAACTAGAGGGCTGGCCATCCTAGACTGGGTGATGTGCAATGAGCAAGGGCTAATTAGCAATCTTGTTGTGTGAGGCCCCTTGGGGAAGAGTGACCATAATATGGTAGAATTCTTTATTAAGATGGAGTGTGACAGTTAATTCAGAGACTAAGGTCTTGAACTTAAGGAAAGGTAACTTCGATGGTATGAGACATGAATTGGCTAGAATAGACTGGCAAAGGATACTTAAAGGGTTGACGGTGAATAGGCAATGGCAAACATTTAAAGATCACTTGGATGAACTTTAACAATTGTACATCCCTGTCTGGAAATAACATAAAACGGGAAAGGTGGCTCAACCGTGGCTAACAAGGGAAATTAAGGATAGTGTTAAATCCAAGGAAGAGACATATAAATTGGCCAGAAAAAGCAGCAAACCTGAGGACAGGGAGAATTTTATAATACAGAGGAGGACAAAGGGTTTAATTAGGAGGGGTAAAATAGAGTATGAGAGGAAGCTTGCTGGAAACATAAAAACTGACTGAAAAAGCTTCTATAGGTATGTGAAGAGAAAAAGATTAGTGAAAACAAACATAGGTCCCTTGCAGTCAGATCCAGGTGAATTTATAATGGGGAACAAAGAAATGGCGGACCAGTTAAACAAACACTTTGGTTCTGTCTTCATGAAGGAAGACACAAATAACCTTCCGGAAATACTAAGAGACCGAGGGTTTAGTGAGGAGGAACTGAAGGAAATCCTTATTAGGCAGGAAATTGTGTTAGGGAAATTGATGGGATTGAAGGCCGAAAAATCCCTGGGGCCTGATGGTCTGCATCCCAGAGTACTTAAGGAAGTAGCCCTAGAAATAGTGGATGCATTGGTGATCATTTTCCAACAGTCTACCAAATCTGGATCAGTTCTTATGGACTGGAGGGTAGCTAATGTAACACCACTTTTTAAGAAAGGAGGGAGAGAGAAAACGGATAACTATAGACCGGTTAGCCTGACATCGGTAGTGGGGAAAATGTTGGAATGAATTATTAAAGATGAAATAGCAGCACATTTGGAAAGCAGTGACAGGATCGGTCCAAGTTAGCATGGATCTATGAAAGGGAAATCCTGCTTGATAAATCTTCTAGAATTTTTTGAGGATGTAACTGGTAGAGTGGACATGGGAGAACCAGTGGATGTGGTGTCTTTGGACTTTCAAAAGGCTTTTGACAAGGTCCCACACAAGAGATTGGTGTTCAAAATTAAAGCACATGGTTTTGGGGGTAGTGTACTGACGTGGACAGAGAATTGTTTAGCAGACAGGAAGCAGAGAGTCGGGATAAATGGGTCCTTTTCAGAATGGCTGGCAGTGACTAGTGGGGCGCCGCAGGGCTCAGTGCTGGGACCCCAGCTATTTACAATATACATTAATGATTTGGATGAGGGAATATCTCCAAGTTTGCAGATGACACTAAGCTGGGTGATGGTGTGAGCTGTGAGGAGGGCGCTAAAAGGCTGCAGTGTGACTTGGACATGTTAGGTGAGTGGGCAAACGCGTGGCAGATGCAGTATAATGTGGATAAATGTGAGGTTATCCACTTTGGTGGCAAAAACACGAAGGCAGAATAGTATCTGAATGACGACAGATTGGGAAAAGGGGAGTTGCAACGAGACCTGGGTGTCATGGTACATCAACCATTGAAAGTTGGCATGCAGGTACAGCAGGCGGCGAAGAAGGCAAATGGTCTGTTGGCCTTCATAGATAGGGGATTTGAGTATAGGAACAGTGAGGTCTTACTGCAGTTGTACAGGGTCTTAGTGAGGCCTCACATGGAATATTATGTTCAGTTTTGGTCTCTTAATCTGAGGAAGGATGTTCTTGCTATTGAGGGAGTGAAGCGAAGATGCACCAGACTGATTTCCAGGATGGCAGGACTGACATATGAGGAGAGACTGGGTCGACTAGGCTTATATTCACTGGAATTTAGAAGGATGAAAGGGGATCTCATAGAAACATATAAAATTCTGACGGGACTGGACAGGTTAGATGCAGGAAGAATGCTCCCGATGTTGGGGAAGTCCAGAACCAAGGGACATAATCTAAGGATAAGGGGTAAGCCATTTAGGACTGAAATGAGGAGAAATTTCTTCACTCAGAGAGTTGTTAACCTGTGGAATTCCCTACCGCAGAGAGTTGTTGATGCCAGTTCATTGGATATATTCAAGAGGGAGTTAGATATGGCCCTTTTAGCTAAAGGGATCAAGGGGTATGGAGAGGAAGCAGGAAAGGGGTACTGAGGTGATGATCAGCCATGATCTTATTGAATGGTGGTGCAGGCTCGAAGGGCCGAATGGCCTACTCCTGCACTTATGTTCTATGTTTCTATGTCCTGTCCCGCTGGCAGGACAGACCCATGCATGGTGGTCGAGGAATCTGGGACATTAGCTTAACGGTATAATTCTGCCAGATGACTATGTCAGGCTGTTGATTGACTGCTCTCCCAATTTTCGCACAAGTCCCCAGATGTTCACGAGGACTTTGCAGGGTCGACTGGGCTGGGTGCGCTGTTGTCATGTCCAAAGCCGGTGCCGAGGTTGATGCCAGGTGGTCCGTCTGGTTTTATTATTATTGTTTTTTGTAACGGTTTGTTTCAACTGAGTGGCGTGCGATGCCATTTCAGAGGGCTGTCAACCACATTGCTGTGGGTCTGGAGTCACATATAGGCCAGACCAGGTACAGACGGCAGATTTCCTTCCCTAAAGGACATTAGTGAACCAGATGGTTTTAGGTTTTCTTCCAGATTTATTTAATGAACTGAATTTAAATGGTGGGATTTGAACACACGTCTCTCAATCATTAGTCCAGGTCTCTGGATTACCAGTCCAGTAACATAACCACTATGGTACCACTCCCGTTACTATGAGACATGGAGAAAATACATGTGACCCTTTCAAAATAAAACGGAAAATGTGAGCGATATATTCAGTGGAACAAATTGAATATAAATAAGTGAACCCAACCACTGACAGATAACACTATTGTACAGTACACGTAAGGATAGGTCCCTCTAGTGGCAGTGTTTGTCAATTAAACAGCTTTAAAAACAAGAGCGAAATGATCATGCCTCATCAATTTAAGTAATTAAAATTTTTTAAGTAGTAGCTCAGGTTTTTTTTCAGTCACTCAGTTTTATTTATTTAAATACCTTCATTCTCTCTCTCAGGCTGTCTTTCTCAGCTGTCATTCTCTTCAGATCTGCTTTAGCTTCAGCCTTTTCTTCTTCTACACGCATGTGACATATTGGTGATATTAGCACTTCCCTTTTTAATTTGTTCAACTCATCTTGATTCTGGAAGTAATTCACATTTAAGGCAAGCAGGGAAAAAAATTCATGTTTTGCAATAGACTTCAAATTATTTAAATTAGTTCATTCATAGGTAAGTACGATAAGCGATAGCCACTTAGATACTGATAGTTCAATGTTGTGCATTGCATTGGTGATGCATATTGGACGCAAGTAATCCCCAGGGAGTTTACGTGTGGGGCATGCTGTGCACCCTCTGCACACCATAATCAGCTGAAGAAATGTCTGTTGTGCTGAGGGCTTGAATACCAGGCATGGGGCAGGGTCATTAAGGTTCTCAAAATTATGTAAATTATGGCCCTATGATGTGTTCACACGGCCTGAACAGTGCCGCAGATGCTTAGTGCACATCTTAAACTGGTGCTGCATGGTAGGCCAGTTCAACCATGTTGAGTCCCCATTCTTAAATGGGAATCTCTTGGTAGCTGTATGTTGACCTAATGATTTGACTGCCTATTCAATGAATGATTTGTTTTCTGTACTGAAACAAATTTCACTTCGCATCTTACTTCCCATCTGGGGATGTTTGCCAAGAGAACTGTAATTGTGTGGGGTCAAAACAGGATCTCACTTAGCACCCTTGCCTATCTGCAGTTTCCAGAGGAGAAAAGGGGTGATTGGATCACACAATAATTAAGGGTGGGTGTGGCATTTGAACTATCTCAGTTCATCCTTCCAAACTAACCCTAAAGTTTCACCATTGCAACATCTGATTGGTTACAGGGGTTTTGTCTCTACTACTCTATTTGGATGATTAGGAGTACGATGGGTGATGAACTGAAATCCCCGTGTGGCAAACTGTAAAACTGAATTTAACGCATCTGGTAAATTATGGCCTCGCACCAAGGAAATTGATCAAAGCTGCCAGAGTGTCCTAAAAATCTAACTGGTGCACTATTGTCCTTCAGGAAAGGGAACCTGCCACCTGTACCTAGTCTGGATGACACATGCCACTGCACCTTAAAGCCCACTGAAGTGGCCAAGCACACCATTCAGTTGAAAAACAATTGCTACAGAACACAATCATGAGAAATGCCAGACAACGACCTAGCCATCAGATCAGGACAAAATTCAGGGAATCTCAACCCAGTTAACTTTGCAAAGTCCATCTCATTAACATCTGGGGAATGGTGTTCAAGTTGGGAGAGCTGTTCCAGACTCATGAACCAGCAGTCTGGCATAATTATACTCAAGAGTCATATCCATCAGCCAATTTCCCAGACGCCTCCTGTACCAACTAATGACTCCATGATCCTGAGATAAAGATTGCATTTGTTGTCAGCCCTTTAAGGTCAGTAGCTGAAGGAGCCTCCATGTTGGCCCCTCCAGTCAGCCGGTTACAGCTCCTTTAATTCCTTCTCACTTGTGCTCTATGCTTCACTAAGTATGCCCTCCTGCAACTCACTCACAGTTCATCCTGGAGTGGGTATATCTGGTCAAGTGATTGCTGTTGTAGAAGAGGGTGAAGTTGGGTGTGTGAAATGCAAGGATGAGGCCAGATATTGGATTCCGCCACCACCTGTTCTTAGACATCTAGAATAGCAGAACATATTTTGGAATGTTCCCTTAAAAGAGAACTTGCATGCTAAGATATTCTAGTCTGTTAAACTCGCATGTGAGCATGCATGCGTGTGAGAGAATGAATGAATGAATAAAAAGCAAAGGATGATACTAGCCATGAACTTAGGCAGAGGCTTCTGACTTTCTCCTCCCCCACTCCTTCTACTGCCTCTAAGCCTGGAATCAACAGAGCCCGCTCCTTCTAAGGAGCCAAGGGTCTTTGTGAAATGATCCCTCTCTGCTCTTCATGTGCTGCCATGTGTTATTTGTGGCTTTTTCCTGCAAGCACATAGAAAAGGGATATATTTTAGGATGAGGAACTTGAGAAATGTGCATCATTCAAGGGGAAGGCACCAGCAGCCAGGTTCATGGCACCGTGGCTGGCTCTGCTCCACAGAAGGGCGGGAAAAAGAGTGGGAGAGCTATAGTGATAGGGGACTCTATTGTAAGGGGAATAGATAGGAGTTTCTGCGGCCGCAACCGAGACTCCAGGATGGTATGTTGCCTCCCTGGTGCAAGGGTCAAGGATGTCTCGGAGCGGCTGCAGAGCATTCTGGAGAGGGAGGGTGAACAGCCAGTTGTCGTGGTACATGCAGGTACCAACGATATAGGTAAGAAACGGGAAGAGGTCCGACAAGCTGAATTTAGGGAGCAAGGAGTTAAATTAAAAAGTAGGACGTCAAAAGTAGTAATCTCTGGATTGCTACCAGTGCCACGTGCTAATCAGAGTAGAGGGAGCAGGATAGTTAGAATAAATACGTGCTTGAGCAGTGGTGCAAGAGGGAGGGATTCAAATTCCTGGGACATTGGAACCAGTTCTGGGGGAAGTGGGACCTGTACAAAAGGGACGGTCTGCACTTGGGCAGGACTGGAACTGATGTCCTGGGGGTAACATTTGCTCATGCAGTTCGGGAGTGTTTAAACTAATATGGCAGGGGGATGAGAACCTATGCAGCGAGACAGGGCGAAGTAATATGGAGTCAGAAACAGATGGTAGAAAAGTAAAAAGCAATAGTGGAAGACCTAGTAAACAAAGGCAAGAAACAAAAAGGGCCACACTACATCATAATTCTAAAAGGACAAAGGCTTTGTGTCTTAATGCAAGGAGTATCCGTAATAAGGTGGACGAATTAACTGTGCAAATAGATGTTAACAGATAGGATGTGATTGGGATTACAGAAACGTGGCTCCAGGATGATCAGGGCTGGGAACTCAACATCCAAGGGTATTCAACATTCAAGAAGGATAGAATAAAAGGAAAAGGAGGTGTGGTAGCATTGCTGGTTAAAGAGGAGATTAATGCAATAGTTAGGAAGGACATTAGCTTGGATGATGTGGAATCTATATGGGTAGAGCTGCAGAACACCAAAGGTCAAAAAACGTTAGTGGCAGTTGTGTACAGACCTCCAAACAGTAGTAGTGATGTTGGGGAGGGCATCAAACAGGAAATTAGGAGTGCATGCAATGGGTGACTTTAATATGCATATAGATTGGGCTAACCAAACTGGAAGCAATACAGTGGAGGATTTCCTGGAGTGCATAAGGAATGGTTTTCTAGACCAGTATGTCGAGGAACCAACTAGGGGGGTGGTCATCTTAGACTGGGTGTTGTGTAATGAGAGAGGATTAATTAGCAATCTCATTGTGCGAAGCCCCTTGGGGAAAAGTGATCATAATATGGTGGAATTCTACATTAGGATCGAGAATGAAACAGCTAATTCAGAGACCATGGTCCAGAACTTAAAGAAGGGTAACTTTGAAGGTATGAGGCGTGAATTGGCTAGGATAGATTGGCGAATGATACTTAAGGGGTTGACAATGGATGGGCAATGGCAGACATTTAGAGACCGCATGGATGAACAACAACAATTGTACATCCCTGTCTGGCGTAAAAATAAAAAAGGGAAGGTGGCTCAACCGTGGCTATCTAGGGAAATCAGGGATAGTATTAAAGCCAAGGAAGTGGCATACAAATTGGCCAGAAATAGCAACGAACCCGGGGGACTGGGAGAAATTCAGAACTCAGCAGAGGAGGACAGGGAAAATAGAGAACGAGAGGAAGCTTGCAGGGAACATTAAAATGGACTGCAAAAGCTTCTATAGATATGCAAAGGGAAAAAGGTTAGTAAAGACAAACATAGGTCCCCTGCAGTCAGAATCAGGGGAAGTCATAACGGGGAACAAAGAAATGGCAGACCAATTGAACAAGTACTTTGGTTCGGTATTCACTAAGGAGGACACAAACAACCTTCCGGATATAAAAGGGGTCGGAGGGTCTAGTAAGAAGGAGGAACTGAGGGGAATCCTTATTAGTCCGGAAATTGTGTTGGGGAAATTGATGGGACTGAAGGCCGATAAATCCCCAGGTCCTGATGGTCTGCATCCCAGAGTACTTAAGGAGGTGGCCTTGGAAATAGCGGATGCATTGACAGTCATTTTCCAATATTCCATAGACTCTGGATCAGTTCCTATCGAGTGGAGGGTAGCCAATGTAACCCCACTTTTTAAAAAAGGAGGGAAGATAGAAAACAGGGAATTATCCACCGGTCAGCCGGACATCGGTAGTGGGTAAAATGATGGAATCAATTATTAAGGATGTCATAGCAGCGCATTTGGAAAGAGATGACATGATAGGTCCAAGTCAGCATGGATTTGTGAAAGGGAAATCATACTTGTCAAATCTTCTGGAATTTTTTGAGGATGTTTCCAGTAGAGTGGACAAGGGAGAACCAGTTGATGTGGTGTATTTGGACTTTCAGAAGGCTTTCGACAAGGTCCCACACAAGAGATTAATATGCAAAGTTAAAGCACATGGGATTGGGGGTAGTGTGCTGACGTGGATTGAGAACTGGTTGGCAGACAGGAAGCAAAGAGTAGGAGTAAATGGGGACTTTTCAGAATGGCAGGCAGTGACTAGTGGGGTACCGCAAGGTTCTGTGCTGGGGCCCCAGCTGTTTACATTGTACATTAATAATTTAGACGAGGGGATTAAATGTAGTATCTCCAAATTTGCAGATGACACTAAGTTGGGTGGTAGTGTGAGCTGCGAGGGGGATGTTATGAGGCTGCAGAGTGACTTGGATAGGTTAGGTGAGTGGGCAAATGCATGGCAGATGAAGGATAATGTGGATAAATGTGAGGTTATCCACTTTGGTGGTAAAAACAGAGAGACAGACTATTATCTGAATGGTGACAGATTAGAAAAAGGGGAGGTGCAACGAAACCTGGGTATCATGGTACATCAGTCATTGAAGGTTGGCATGCAGGTACAGAAGACGGTTAAGAAAGCAAATGGCATGTTGGCCTTCATAGCGAGGGGATTTGAGTACGGGGCAGGGAGGTGTTACTACAGTTGTACAGGGCCTTGGTGAGGCCACACCTGGAGTATTGTGTACAGTTTTGGTCTCCTAACTTGAGGAAGGACATTCTTGCTATTGAGGGAGTGCAGCGAAGGTTCACCAGACTGATTCCCGTGATGGCGGGACTGACATATTAAGAAAGACTGGATCAACTGGGCTTGTATTAACTGGAGTTCAGAAGAATGAGAGGGGATCTCATAGAAACGTTTAAAATTCTGATGGGTTTAGACAGGTTAGATGCAGGAAGAATGTTCCCAATGTTGGGGAAGTCCAGAACCAGGGGTCACATTCTAAGGATAAGGGGTGAGCCATTTAGGACAGAGATGAGGAGAAACTTCTTCACCCAGAGAGTGGTGAACCTGTGGAATTCTCTACCACAGAAAGTTGTTGAGGCCAATTCACTAAATATATTCAAAAAGGAGTTAGATGTAGTCCTTACTACTAGGGGGATCAAGGGTTATGGCGAGAAACCAGGAATGGGGTACTGAAGTTGCATGTTCAGCCATGAACTCATTGAATGGCGGTGCAGGCTCGAAGGGCCGAATGGCCTACTCCTGCACCTATTTTCTATGTTTCTATGTTTCTAAGTGCCCAGCACAGCAGTCACCTCTGTGAGCTGGTGAACATGCAGCATGCAGGTACTTTGTGTTGGCAATGTGCTTGATGTTCGTTGCATACTACCTTTAATGAGACACTCGGCAAACACATTGACACGGCAGAAATATACAGCGCTGTAGTGATACATGGGCATTTCTCTGCATTTGCAAAGTACAGAATGTTTACCAGAGTGCTGACCATTTTCTCATTGTGATGCTTCACCAAGTTGTGTAATTTAGCAACAGGTGAGCTTCCGAAGACCAGCAAGTTCTTCCTCACTTGTCCCAGGTTTGCTGCACAGGTGAAATAGCTTTCACCCATCTCCATCCATGCTGTTCGAGACCCGCGCTTGACTGGAGAATGAGTCCATAAAGGTCCACCCTTCTGTGCTTCATTGAATTAAGAATTTCTAACTTATGTCCTTGCTGCAGCCATTTTGACAGAACAGTTTTAAGCATGACCAGCTGCCCCTCTAAAAGCTGATGTCGGATAACCTGCCCTCTGACTCGAAGACTAGAAAGAAAGACTTGCATTTATATAGCATCTTTCATGACCACCAGACATCCCAAAGCACTTTACAGAAAATAGGTGCAGGAGTAGGCCATTCGGCCCTTCGAGCCTGCACCGCCATTCAATAAGATCATGGCTGATCATTCCCTCAGTACCCCTTTCCTGCTTTCTCTCCATACCCCTTGATCCCCTTAGCCATAAGGGCCATATCTAACTCCCTCTTGAATATATCCATTGAACTGGCATCAACAACTGTCTGCGGCAGAGAATTCCACAGGTTAACAACTCTCTGAATGAAGAAGTTTCTCTTCATCTCAGTCCTAAATGGCCTACCCCTTATCCTAAGACTATGTCCCCTGGTTTTGGACTTCCCCAACATCGGGAACATTCTTCCTGCATCTAACCTGTCCAGTCCCGTCAGAATCTTATACGTTTCTATGAGATCCCCTCTCATTCTTCTAAACTGCAGTGCATAAAGGCCTAGTTGATCCAGTCTCTCCTCATATGATAGTCCAACCATCCCTGGAATCAGTCTGGTGAACCTTCGCTGTGAGGAATAAGTGAAGAATATAATTGCCCTCAAGTTTTATACAATGCCGTCATTTGTTTGCAACTTGCAGTCCCACATTGTGCAAATGTATGCTTATTTCCCTGGGAACTGCCATAAGTCTTTCATTCTAAGCCAATCCACCATGCCAGCACTGACTCAGAAAGGCAAGTCTTCGAGTAGCACCTCAGGGGTTGAGATTATCCTCTGTATCCATCGCTTATGATACCTGTGTAGTATTCCAGGACATGAGCTGAGCACCTCTATAATAGAAGTTTGTCAATACAACAAAGTAATAAATGACTGGCATTTATGCCAAGTTCCTAGATTGATCTGGGGACATCCTGGAACATAATCCAGCTAGAGTCTCAATGATGGTGGTTGTGCATTGTCTGCTGCACAATTTCGCCTTACAAAGAGACCTCACCATGGAGGCCATATTCGGCAGCACCAGCCTGAAGAGAATGCAGAGAATAATCCATTAACAGCTGCAAGAAATTTGTGCCAAGTTCACATATAGGAGACGTCCTCCTAATTTCCACATCTAGCCAATGTAGCAATAATCCTCCTGGGTAGATATTCCCTCCACAAAGATTTAATAATCTACAGGCCCATCTCTTGTACTACATATCAGCTGATGAAAGCAACCTTAGAACCTTTCCAAGAGCAATGACTGCACATACAACTTCACTGCCATTGTAATTTTACTGTGTCCGTGCCTTGTGCTTCTTACATTACCCCTTTTTTTTAAACACAAGGAAGTTGTCATTGAACAATACAGCGTGCTATAGATGGACTTACAGCCCATCTTCCCCTTATCTGCCTATATCGGTTAAGATCACAATCGCCCTTACATTTTATGCTATGGTCATTTGTTTGCAATCAGCAGCCGTTACTCAATGGGTAGCAATCTCGCCTCTTGAGTCTGAAGGTCGTGGGGTCAAGTCCCATTGTAGAGATTTGAGCACAAAATCTAGACCGACACGCCAGAGTGCTGCACTTTTGGAGGTGCAGATGAGACATCTGCCCTCTCAGATGGACGTAAAAGATCCCATGATACTATTTCAACGAAGAGCAGGGGAGTTCTCCTGGTCAATATTTTCCCCTCAACCAACATCACTAAAACAAATTATCTGGTCAGATTGCTGTTTGTGAGAACTTGCTGTTCACAATTGGTTGACGCGTTTCTTACAATACAACAATGAGTGCACTTCAAAGTACTTAATTGCCTGTAACACAATCTGAGATGTCCTGAGGGCATGCACGTCTTTATTTTTTGCTGCCAGGTGTGAGATGTATGTTCTTAACCCTAGCCTTGTGATTTTCCTCGGTGCTATCTAATTGGGATGAGTGGATGAGGTGGCTGGCTGCTGTACTGCGATCGGTGCCTCCTGGCCTCAAGATGGCTCTGTAGTTACGGCAGCTAAGATGAACATGCTTCAGGCTGCACCTCCTGTACTGTGGCAAAGGCAGTGTGGCCCCAGGTCCCTTTGACACATATGTAGTCATTGGCGTCAGTTGGTGAGAGAGCCTATGTGTGCTGCCATTCTGAATGCGTTTCCCACAATCATAGGCAGTCCCTCGGAATCGAGGAAGACTTGAATTGGGTCTGTGATGGATCCGTTGGTAAGGATCATAGTCTGCATGTCGTCGTGAAGCAGGCGGAGGATGGTGACGAACTTTTGTGGATATTCGAAACGGAGGAGGACACTCCATAGACCCTCGCGGTTGACAGTGTCAAAGGCCTTTGTAAGGTCAAAGGGGGCCATGTATAAGGATGCTGTTCTCTTCATTTTTCCTGCAGCTGTCGTGCTGCAAAAATCATGTCTATTGTGCCCCGTAGGGGACGAAATCCGCACTGTGACTCCGGGAGGCGCTCCTCGGCCTCGGGGATAAGACGGCTGAGGAGGACTCGAGTGACGACTTTCCCAGTGGCTGATAGCAGGGAGATTCCTCTGTAGTTTCCGCAGTCAGACTTGTCCCCTTTTTTAAAGATGGTCACGATTACTGCATCTCTGAGATACCCCGGCATGCTCTCCTCCCTCTAGATGATGAGATGAGGTCGTGTATTCGTGCCAGCAGTGCCTCTCCGCCATACTTCAATGCCTCAGCAGGGATTCCGTCAGCACCCGTAGCTGTTGTTGTTTTTGAGCTGTCTTAGGGTTTTTTCTACCTCGTGCAGTGTTTGGGTCTCACTGAGGTGGTGGCGGGTAAGCATGCTGCGGGGGATGGAGTCGAGAACACTCAAGACAAAGGCAGAGTCTCGATTGAGGAGATCTTCGAGTGCTCCTTCCAGCGGGCCCTGACTGCCTCGGTGTGTTTGATGAGTGTTTCCCCATTCTTGGCCAGCAATGGGGTGGGGCCTTGGGTGTTTAGCCCGTAGGTGGCCTTGACTGCGATGAAGAATCCTGGCACATCATGGCTGTCGGCCAGCTGCTGTATCTCCTGTGCTTTCTTCATCCACCACCGGTTCTTCAGATCCCGGGTTTTTTGTTGGACCTCAGCCTTGAGCCGTCTGTAATGCTGTTTTGCTGTTCCCGCATTGGGTTGTTGTTTAAGGCTCAGAAACGCCCTGCGCTTGCGATCTATTAGCCCTTGAATCTCCTGATCATTCTCATCAAACCAGTTCTGGTGCTTCCTGGTTGAGTAATCGAGTGCCTCTTTGCAAGCTAGTTATGGAGGCCTGGAGGGCAGACCAAGCGCTGTGGGCATTCTGTGTCTCGGGGTTGTCAAGGCACGCCACGCAAGGCGCTGGCTGTATAGGGCTCTCTTAGCTGGGTCCTTAAGTGCTCCGGCATTGACTTTTTTGCAGCACTGCTTCTGATGCCCCCTCCGCTTTGGGGCTATGTTGATGTCGATGATGGATTGGATTAGGCGGTGATCCGTCCAGCAGTCGTCAGCTACTGTCATGGCACAGGCGATGTGTACATCCTTGTGATCCCTGGCTCGTACGATGACATAAGCAAGCAGGTACCAGTGCTTGAAGCGATGGTGTTGCCACAATACCTTGTATTTGTTCCACTGGCGGAACAAGGTATTAGTGATGACAAGTTCGTGCTCTAGACATTTTGTCAGGAGTAGGGTACCATTGAAGTTGGCTTTCCTTACCCCCTCTCTGCCAATCACGCCTCCCCAGAAGTCTGTGTCCTTGCCAACCCTGGCATTGAAGTCACCGAGGAGGATAAGTTTGTCGCCCACGGGGACGCAGGCCAGGGATTTTTCAAGGTTGGCATAAAAACCTTCTCTGGTCTCATCAGTTGCATCAAGTGTCGGGATGTACGCACTACTGATGACTGTGGCGCACTGGGTCCGGGATAGGGTGAGTCGAAGAGTCATGAGTTAGTCCCACAGGGGGAGTCTTTGAGGTGGTCAACCAGCTCTTTTTTGTTCTGTTCCTAACACAGATGAGACTGCATACATGGAGGTTAAAATAACAGTGACCTCAGTATTTATTAAGACACTCCAGAGTGAGGAACAGGCCTTCGGGGCTGGCTTGTACATAGTGCTCCAAAGGAATGCTGGGATCCCTTGGGACTTCAGGGGATGTGTCCCTGGTGGCGGAACATGGGAGTGCATGCTTTACAGATACACATCATCACTCCCCCCCAAAGTCAAAGTGAAAACTATTTACAAGGTGAGACGGTCGGGAGCCTTTCTTTCCCTGGTGGACTGCCTCGGTACAAATATCTGTTCTGGTGTGTTGGCTGTGTCCTCGCTGGGCTGGCGTGTTGGCTGTGTCCTCGCTGGGCTGGTGTGTTGTTGGCCCTGCAGGGCTGCTAGGTGAGCCTGGCCTTGCTGGGCTGTTGGGCGTGATGGGTTCGATTTCCTGGTCCGGCGTGGTGTCATTGATCCTTTGTGTGTGTGTTGTGGGCTCGAAAAAGGTGGCGTCTGCTGTGGGTTGTTCAGGAGAGTCTGTGAACCGCAGCCTCGTTTGGTCCAAGTGCTTTCTGCAAATATGTCCATTGTCTAGTTTGACGACAAACACCCTACTCCCTTCTTTAGCTATCACCGTGCCCGCGATCCACTTGGGACCATGTCCATAGTTTAGCACATACACAGGGTCATTCAGATCAATTTCCTGTGACACAGTGGCCATCGTTTGCATTTTGTTGCTGCCGCCTGCTCTCTATCTGAACATGCAGGTTGGGGTGAACCAGCGAGAGTCTGGTTTTAAGTGTCCTTTTCATGAGTAGATTAGCCGGGGGCACCCATGAGCGAGTGGGGTCTCGTGCAGTAGCTGAGCAGTACTCGGGACAGGCGGGTTTGGAGTGAGCCTTCTGTGACTCATTTGAGGCTCTGTTTGATTGTTTGTACTGCCCGCTCTGCCTGCTCATTGGAGGCTGGTTTAAACGGGGCCGAGGTGACAAGTTTGATCCCATTGCGAATCATGAATTCTTTAAATTCGGCACTGGTGAAACATGGCCCATTGTCACTGACCAGTATGTCAGGCCGGCCGTGGGTGGCAAACATGGCCCTCAGGCTTTCAATGGTTGCAGTGGCGGTGCTTCCCGACATTATTTCAAACTCAATCCATTTCGAAAAAGCATCCACCACCACCAGGAACATTTTACCGAGAAACGAGCCCGCATAGTCGACATGGATCCTTGACCATGGTCTAGAGGGCCAGGACCACAAACTTAGTGGTGCCTCTCTGGGCGCGTTGCTCAACTGAGCACACGCTGCATTGCCGTACACAGGGCTCGACGTCAGAGTCGATACCGGGCCACCACACGTGGGATCTATCGCTTTCATCATTACTATACCCGGGTGTGTGCTGTGGAGATCCGAAATGAATGTCTCCCTGCCCTTTTTGGGTAGCACTATGCGGTTACTCCACAACAGGCAGTCTGCCTGAATGGACAGCTCGTCCTTTCACCGCTGGAAAAGCTTGATTAGCTCCCATGCAGAACACAGTTCTTTTACTGGAGACAGCAGAGGATCTTGGCTGGTCCAAGTCCTAATCTGGTGGGCCATGACAGGTGATTTATCATTTTCAAAAGCTTCCATGACCATCAACAAGTCTACAGGCTGCGCCACCATCAAAAAGTTTTCAGGCTGCGCCATTTCCACCCCCATGGTGGGCAAAGGTAGTCGACTGAGAGCATCCGCATAGTTCTCGGTGCCTGGCCTGTGGCGGATGGTGCAGTTATGCGCTGATAGCGCGAGTGCCCACCTTTGTATGTGGGCTGAGGCATTAGTATTTATCCCCTTGTTTTCAACAAACAGGGATATGAGGGGCTTGTGATCGGTTTCCAGCTCAAATTTGAGGACAAGCAGGTATTTTCTTTACCCCGAACACACATGTTAATGCTTCTTTCTCAATCATGCTGTCGGCCCTCTCGGCCTTAGACAAGCTCCTGGAGGCATAGGCGACAGGCTGCAACTTCCCCGCAACGTTAGCTTGTTGTAATACACACCCGACTCCGTACAACGATGCGTCACATGCTAGCACAAGTCTTTTACACGGGTTATACAATACAAGCAGCTTGTTGGAGCATAAAATGTTTCTGGCTTTCTCAAAAGCAATTACTTGATTTTTCCCCCATACCCACTTCTCACCTTTGTGCAATAACACTTGTAGGGGCTCTAAAAGGCTGCTTAACTCTGGTAGGAAGTTACCAAAATAGTTGAGGAGTCTCAGGAATGACTGTGACGTTCTGTTGCCTGGGCGCATTCCTGATAGCCTCTGTCTTAGCGTCTTGAGTTAGTCCCGCAGGGAGAGTCTTTGAGGTGGTCAACCAGCTCTTTCTTGTTGTGTTCCTAACACAGATGAGACTGCATACAGGGAGGTTAAAATAACAGTGACCTCAGTCTTTATTAAGACACTCCAGAGTGAGTAACAGGCCTTAGCGGCCGGCTTATATGCTGGGATCCCTTGGGACTTCAGGGGATGCGCTCTCTGGTGGCAGAACATGGGAGTGCATGCTTTACAGATACACAATCGTTTTTGATAGCCATGGAGGCGGCGTTCTTCTTCTGGTTTCCCTTCCCAGCAGAAGGTGTAACCTCCACCTTGTTCCTTGAGCTGGCCTTCCCCTGCCCGCCAGGTCTCGCTTAGGGCGGCGATGTCAATATCGAAGCGTCTAAGTTCCTGGGCAACAATGGCGGTGCAGCGCTCTGGCCTGTCGCTGTTGGGGTTGTCCATGAGAGTCCTGACATTCCAGGTCCCGAACTTCATGTTAACAGAGTGGAAGATGCCTGTGCGTGCGTTCTTTTAACGTGGGGTGGTCGTTGCACACCTGCTACCACACGTGCTTAGCTGAGCGAGGTCTAGATCCAGTGGCAAGGGGGTCCAGGACAACTGGAGACCATGCACTGCTATATGGGCCTAGTTGCCTGTGGCGAGATGTTGGCCGCAGGCTCGGCGCTGGATAGCGCCCTTGGTGATAGGTGGTCCAAGGCCTGGTTGGGGGCCAGCATTGGGAGGGTCAGTGGTCCACTGGGGTTCAGGGTGGGAGGGCAGGCGGGTCACAGCCATGGTACTCACCACGTATTGGAGATGGAGAAGAGGCCAGGTCACCGGTGGGGAAGGAGAGCTCCAGTCGTCGCTGAAGGAGGAGAGGCGGCCAGTCGCCGATGTGGGAGAGGGGGACCCGGTTGTCGTTGAGGAGGAGGTCGTCTGTCGCAGAAAGTGTTCTGATTGTCACTGGAGGGGGGGCGGAGGCCCTATGTCCAGGTCAAGGGCGCTGCCTCCGGGAATTGCCGGGGGGGCGTCGGAGGTCAGCGATGGGAAGCCTGTGGTAGGCCCGGATGGCCAGAACTTGTAGGACTCGTTGGGGGTCCTCGGAGGTCGCCGGGAAATGTCGGAGGTCGTCGGGAGATGCCGGAGGTCAACTGGGGGGCGTTGGAGGTTGCTGGGAGACATTGGAGGTCGACCGGGGGGCGTCGGAGGTCGGCCGGGGGGCGTCGGAGGTCGGCCGGGGAACGTCGATGGGCGATGTGGTAGGAAGCCTGAGGTCGGCCCAAACTCGTGGGACTCGCAGGGTTGGGGCTAGGGTGGGGGATAAGGATTTGGGTTTACGTGCTTAGCTCCCCTATTAGGGTCTATTTGGTTGGGGGAGTTTTAAATAGCGGGAGGTGGGGGGGGAAAGTTGCCGAGATCTGGTGGGATTTGTTTGGAGCGGGGAGCTCCCTAGGGACCCATCACCCGGCAGCCATGGCGTTTCCCACATGACAACAGTGACTACATTCCAAAAGCATTTCACTGGCTGTAAAGTTCTTTGAGACGTCCAGTGGTTGTAAAAGCCGCTATATAAATCCAAATCTTTCTTTATATTTATCCTGATAACTTTTAAAACTGCACTTGCACATATTCATCTGGCTTATTTTTAAAACAGTTAACCAACAACACTAAATGCACTTAATAAAGATACGATAATCTATTTTTTTGTTGTTTTACTTTTGTCAATGGACATTACCTTGCATTTGTGCCCACATTAAATTTAGTTCCACATAAGTAGCCTTGAAGCTATGACCTGGTGTGTTTTAGACTACTTTGATGAGAATATTTCTTTAGCAAGCTAAGAGAAAAGGTACACAACATGGAATAAATAACATTTGTCAAAGACCCACAAGTACATTCAAGATGGGTGCTTGATTTGTCCTAAAGGCTTGAGAGTTTGACAGTTTAGCAAAAGCCTTTAAAACATTCACTCAGTCACTTAATCCAGATTCAGGTACTAGCAATGAGTGACAGCTACAAGCGGCACTTTTTGTTAAGGTTGTTTTGCAAAAATGGCCTTACACCACAAATCTTCTAAAAGGCCATACTAGTTGAATAGATACCTTACTACACCAAATGAAGAATTCACAATTCATTAAAACTCCACCACTACCTGTTCATACATCATAAGCAGTTTGTCACGCTCTGCTGTCAGCGCCTTGACATTTGATTGGATTTCTGCCATGTGTTGTTCAAATTTGTCGAGCACTGATTGTAACTCATTCCGCTCTCTGATAGCCTGCAAGAGTTCAGAGCTGAGGCTACTACTCTGTGGGAAGAAATAACATTTCCTTTTAATGCATTAAAACTAATATTCTGTCAGTATAGTTTGTAAAAAAAAACCTAGCATTTAACCAAAGCATATGAACAGTAAGCACATACCATTTTAATTACCACTAACATGAATTTATTTAGCACATTGATATTGCTGAAAGCATAATATATAATTTTATTTATACAATATATATACTAGATATAAACAAATGGAAACATAGAAAATAGCAGTAGTAGGCCATTCGGCCCTTCGAGCCTGCACCGCCATTCAATATGATCATGGCTGATATCCCCGCTTTCTCCCCATGTCTTTTGTGTCTAAAAATCTATCTATCTCCTTCTTAAGTATAATCAGTGACTTGGCCTCCACAGCCTTCCGTGGTAGAAAATTCCACAGATTCACCAACCTCCAAGTGAAGAAATTTCTCCTCATCTCAGTCCTAAATTTCTTACTCCGTATCTTGAGACTGTGACCCCTTGTTCTCGACTTCCCAGCCAGGGGAAACATCCTCCCTGCATCCAGTCTATCCAACCCCGTCAGAATTTTATACGTTTCAATGAAATCCACTCTCAATTCTTCTAAACTCTAGTGAATACAGGCCTAGTCGACCCAACCTCTCCTCATACGACAGTCCTGCCATCCCAGGAATTACTCAGGAACCTTCACCACACTCCCTCTATGGCAAGTATATCCTTTCTTAGGTAAGACCAAAACTGCACACAATACTCCAGATGTGGTCTCACCAAGGCCTTGTATAACTATAGTAAGACATCCTTGGCTCCTGTACTCAAATACCAGATATCTAATTCTTCTGAGAGTTAATATTTGGATCAATACTAATGGATGTGACTTTGGTATTGTTGTGGATTTACACAGGTGATGCTTCCTATTGCTTTATAGGCAGATATTCTGATGGCAATGTAATATTTCTAAGTAATGTAGAAAAGTAATAAGCACACAAGTATGTAACAGTATCACATGACAAATATAACAGTGTAAAAAATAATTTTGTACAGCATGATGCTGGGTTTTTCAGTAATAGGTTACTTGCATACATTAAATACACCATCACAAAAGACAACCTGTGGCTCCCAGGTGGTCTAGTATAGGCAATAGTATATATACCATAAAGTAATACAGACCAAAAGGTTCAATTAGAAGTTAAGTAATCTTAGCGGGAACAGCAGCAACCCCACAATAATTGGAATCAGTTCCTGGGGTCAGGAAGGAGAATGTCAGACAGAGTTCCTGTTCCGTATTGCTGTCCAGTGAACTCTGGAGAAAAATGTATTTTCAGGCATCAGGCAAGAAAAGGATTTCCTGGCTTTGATATCCTTCATATCAAACTGCCTACTGACACATTATCTAGACGCACGTGATGAACGGCCACTTTTTATTTACTCGTTCATGGGATGTGGGCGTCGCTGGCAAGGCCAAAATTTATTGCCAAACGGTAACTGCCCTTGAGAAGGTGGTGGTGAGCTGCCTTCTTCAACCGCCGCAGTCTGTGAGATGAAGGTATTCCCAGTGCTGTCCATGTTTGGACCAAGACAGTAATGAGGTCGGGAGTTGAGTGGACCTGGTGGAACCCAAAGTGAGCAGATTATTGGTGAGTAAATGTTGCTTAATAGCACATTCAACGACACCTTCCATCACTTTGATGATGATTGGGAGTAGATTGATGGGGTGGTAATTAGCCAGTTTGGATTTGACCTGCCTTTTGTGGACAGGACATACCTGGGCAATTTCCTACTTTGTCGCGTAGATGCCAGTGTAGCAGCTATACTGGAACAGCTTGGCTAGGGGCGCGGCTAGTTCTTCAGCACTACAGCCAGGATGTTGTTGGGGCCCATTGCCTTTGCTGCATCCATTGTGCTCAACCGTTTCTTGGTATCATGTGGAGATATTCGAATTAGCTGAAGACTGGCTTTTATGATGGCGGGGACCTCAGGAGGAGGCAGAGATGGATCAACCACTTGGCACTTCTGGCTGAAGATGGCTGCAAACGCTTCAGCCTTGCCTTTTGCATTCACGTGCTGGGCTCCACCAGCATTGAGAATGAGGATGTTCATGGAGCCTCCGGCTCCCGTTAGTTGTTTAATTGTCCACCACTATTCACCACTGGATGTGACAGGATTACAGAACTTTGATCTGATCCGTTGGTTGTGGGATCGCTTAGCTCTGTTTACAGCATGCTGCTTCCGCCGTTTAGTATGCATGCAGTCCAGTGTTGTAGTATCATCAGTTTGGCATCTCATTTTTAGTTACGCCTGGTGCTGTTCCTGACATGCTTTTCTACACTCCTCATTGAACCAGGGTTGGTCCCCTGGTTTGATGGTAATGGTAGAGTGAGAGATATGCCGGGTTATGAGGTTACAGATTGTGGTGGAATACAATGCTGCCATTGCTGATGGCCTACAGCGTCACATGGATGCTCAATTTTGAGTTGCTGGATCTGTTCTGAATCTATCCCACTTAGCACGGTGGTAGAGCCACACAATACGATGAAGGGCGTCCTCAGTGTAAAGACGGGACTTCGGATCCACAAGGTGGTCACGGCTACCAATACTGTCATGGACAGATGCACCTGCAACAGGTAGAGTGGTTAGGACGAGGTCAAGTAGGTTTTTCTTGTGTTGGTTCTCTCACCATCAACCGCAGGCCCAGTCTGGCAGCTATGTCCTTCAGGACTTGGCCAGCTTGGTCAGTTGTGGTACTACCAAGCCACTCTTGATGATGGACATTGAAGTACCCTCACCCAGAGTACATTCTGTGCCCTTGCTACTCTTAGTGCTTCTTCCAAGTGGTGTTCAACATGGAGGAATACTGATTCATCAGCTGAGTGAGGGCGGTAGGTGATAATCAGCAGGAGGTTTCCTTATCCATGTATGACCATGTGAGCTTATGGGCTCTGGAGTTAATGTTGAGGACTCCCAGGGGTACTCCCTGCCAACTATATACCACTGTGCCACTACCTCTGGTGGATCTGTCCTGCAGATTGGACAGGACATATACAGGGACCAGTGATGGAGGAGTCTGGGACGTTTTCTGAATTATTCTGTATGATTCTGTGAGCATGACTATGTCAGACTTTTGCTTGACTAGTCTGAGACAGTTCTCCCAATATTGGCACAAGTCCCCAGATGTTAGCGAAGAGGGCTTTGCAGGGTCAACTGGATTGGATGTGCCTTTGCCGTGTCCAAATCCGGTGCCTAGGTAAATGGCAGATGATCAATCTGGTTTTATTCTTATTATTGTTTTTCATAGCTGTCTTTTACAACTGAGTGTCTTGCTAGGCCATTTCAGAGGGCAGTTCAGGGACAACCATATTGCTATGGATCTGGAATTACATATAGGCCATATCAGGTAAGGACGGCAGATTTTCTTCCCAAATGGACATTAGTCAACCAGATGGGTGTCAGAAAGCTGCAAATACGTTGGAACCATACTGTGACTTCTCATCCTCAGGAAAGGGGAGAAAAACATTTGGGGAAAATGCCAGCTGACAAAATCATGAGTGCAAAACAGAATATCTATCCAAGTATAATAGAATCCTTGAGCTTGTAGTTCTATAGCATCACTAGCCTTTTGAAATTGGTGGTTAATGCTCTGATGATCAGATCTGGTATTCTTATTTCCTCCAAAGATGGCACTATAGCCTCTCAGCTCTTTTTAAACATGATGGGCACAAATTTGTAGCCCCAGGTCAAGGTGCAACTGGGGCAGATCTCCAGTCAAGTGGCTAGAAAATAGGATGGAATCACTTTTTTTTTTATAACTGACAATTTTCTGGTGGGAAGACTGATTTTTTTGATTGTCCCCACCCTCTCAATTAAGGAGTCATGTTGAGGAAGCAGCTGAGTAACAGTGGGAAATCTAGCATTTATGTGCTTAAAATGCCTCAGCAGAAATTTTTCCAGCTAAAAGCTGGCATGACTCCTCCAAAATTTTGAAGCCCTTTGAGAGGCTCTAAACTGTCCCCAGACCAAGATAATTGATCACAGAAGAGATGTATTGAGGCAAAATAGCTTCATTTGGAGCTGAAGACACAAAGTTAATTTTTACCATTGGCCCAGAAGGCCTGGGGGAATCTCGGGTCGTGCAGCTGCGGGCTGTTCCATTTTACAAGGCATGTGGGTGGATGGGGGCTCTGCTCCATCACTGCTGGGCTGACGGCGGGGGGGTGGGGGTGCGGCGGGGAGTGGAGAAGGGGGCATGTGGGAAAGAGATCCCATCTCCACCCCCAATGGAATTTTCGGCCCAACACATCTAAAACACATAGACTATCCTCTAACTGAGATCAACGTCACGGGAGATTCACTGCTGATGTATTGTTTTGTGTCTAGCATGCACTACCTGTACGTGTAACACCTACACCCTGTAACTTTCTTGCACTTTTTCCATCACACCTGTCTGTAACACTTTCCTGTTATACTTACAACCGTCCCATTTTAACCATATTTCTAATATTCATCTTTGATTAGAATATTCTTCCCATGTGACTCACTTCAGTTCCAGTGCTCTTAGCTAATCATTTGCATCGCCAAGCTGCGAGTGTCACTGTCCTCAACAGTTTCACATCCCTGAGTCCCTTCCCACCATGGCCTTGGAAATAGCGGATGCATTGACTGTCATTTTCGAACATTCCATAGACTCTGGATCAGTTCCTATGGAGTGGAGGGTAGCCAATGTAACCCCACTTTTTAAAAAAGGAGGGAGAGAGAAAACAGGGAATTATAGACTGGTCAGCCTGACATCGGTAGTGGGTAAAATGATGAAATCAATTATTAAGGATGTCATAGCAGCGCATTTGGAAAGAGATGATATGATAGGTCCAAGTCAGCATGGATTTGTGAAAGAGAAATCATGCTTGACAAATCTTCTGGAATTTTTTGAGGATGTTTCCAGTAGAGTGGACAAGGGAGAACCAGTTGATGTGGTGTATTTGGACTTTCAGAAGGCTTTCAACAAGGTCCCACACAAGAGATTAATGTGCAAAGTTAAAGCACATGGGATTGGGGGTAGTGTGCTGACATGGATTGAGAACTGGTTGTCAGACAGGAAGCAAAGAGTAGGAGTAAATGGGTACTTTTCAGAATGGCAGGCAGTGACTCGTGGGGTACTGCAAGGTTCTGTGCTGGGGCCCCAGCTGTTTACATTGTACATTAATGATTTAGACGAGGGGATTAAATGTAGTATCTCCAAATTTGCGGATGACACTAAGTTGGGTGGCAGGAGGATGCTATGAGGCTGCAGAGTGACTTGGATAGGTTAGGTGAGTGGACAAATGCATGGCAGATGAAGTATAATGTGGATAAATGTGAGATTATCCACTTTGGTGGTAAAAACAGAGACACAGACTATTATCTGAATGGTGACAGATTAGGAAAAGGGGAGGTGCAACAAGACCTCGGTGTCATGGTACATCAGCCATTGAAGATTGGCATGCAGGTACAGCAGGCGGTTAAGAAAGCAAATGGCATGTTGGCCTTCATAGCGACGGGATTTGAGTACAGGGGCAGGGAGGTGTTACTACAGTTGTACAGGGTCTTGGTGAGGCCACACCTGGAGTATTATGTACAGTTTTGGTCTCCTAACTTGAGGAAGGACATTCTTGCTATTGAGGGAGTGCAGCGAAGGTTCACCAGACAGATTCCCGGGATGGCGGGACTGACATATCAAGAAAGACTGGATCAACTGGGCTTGTATTCACTGGAGTTCAGAAGAATGAGAGGGGATCTCATAGCAACATTTAAAATTCTGATGGGTTTAGACAGGTTAGATGCAGGAAGAATGTTCCCAATGTTGGGGAAGTCCAGAACCAGGGGTCACAGTCTAAGGATAAGGGGTAAGCCATTTAGGACCAAGATGAAGAGAAACTTCTTCACCCAGAGAGTGGTGAACCTGTGGAATTCTCTACCACAGAAAGTTGTTGAGGCCAATTCACTAAATATATTCAAAAAGGAGTTAGATGTAGTCCTTACTACTAGGGGAATCAAGGGGTATATCGAGAAAGCAGGAATGGGGTACTGAAGTTGCATGTTCAGCCATGAACTCATTGAATGGCGGTGCAGGCTCGAAGGGCCGAATGGCCTACTCCTGCACCTATTTTCTGTATTTCTTTGCTTCTATTCCCCAACATTTCCAGAACCCGTTAACTTATCCCACACCCATCACTCCTCTTCCAGTGATCCCAGAACCACATTCCATCACTCCCCAGGACTTTTACATGCCTCCTGGAACATCTCCTCTACCATTTCCTGTGTATTCTGGGACTTTAAAAAGATAAGATTGAGTACATATACAATTTAATTGTGTAATTCAGACCTGAAAATACTAACACTGCCAGAATGCCATGTAATAAAAACACAATTTGACTTACTTGATCAATGTAGATCAGATGCCTTGATAATATAAACGCATTGGAGGCGCGGGAGTGCGAGCAGCAGGGAGTCCGGGGACGTCGGAGGCCTCCAAAAGGCCCAGCGCGTCGGAGAGGCGGGAGTGCGAGCAGCAGGGAGTCCGGGGACGGCGGAGGCCTACAAAAGGCCCAGCGCGTCGGAGAGGCGGGAGTGTGAGCAGCAGGGAGTCTGGGGACGTCGGAGGCCAACAAAAGGCCAGCCGGTGCAGCTGCAGCAGGGAGGCAAAAAGAAGTAGAAAGAAATCGAAAGGTGACGTCACAGCCAAGAGGGTAAGTGATTGGCTGGTGATTGGTAAATCTTTTTTCTTTTTCTTTTCTTTATCAGTAAGTAACCTTTAGCATTGTTGTTGCCAATTTAAGTTTATCGAAGGGTTAAGGCATGGTAGGACAGCTCGGACACGTGTTATGCTCCTCCTGTACTATGTGGGAAGTCAGGGACGCTGCCGGTGTCCCTGATGACTATGTGTGCGGGAAGAGCATCCGCCTCCAGTTCTTGACAGACTGCATTGCGGCACAGGAGTTGCAGGTGGATTCACTCTGGAGCATCCACGATGCTGAGAATGACGTGAATAGCATGTTTCATGAGTTGGTCTCACCGCAGGTAAAGGGTACACAGCCAGATAGTAAATGGGTGACCAACAGGAAGAGCAGTGGAAGGAAGGGAGTGCAGGGGTCCCCTGCGGTCATCCCCCTGCAAAACAGATACACCGTATTGGGTACTGTTGAGGGGGATGACTCATCAGGGGAGGGCAGCAGCAGCCAAGTTCATGACACCGTGGGTGGCTCTGCTGGGCAGGAGGGCAGGAAAAAAGAATGGGGGAGCTATAGTGATAGAGGATTCGATTGTAAGGAGAATAGATAGGTGTTTCTGCGGCCACAACCGAGACTCCAGGATGGTATGTTGCCTCCCTGGTGCAAGGGTCAAGGATGTCTCGGAGCGGGTGCAGGACATTCTGAAAAGGGAGGGTGAACAGCCAGTTGTCGTGGTGCACATTGGTACCAACGATATAGGTAAAAAACGGGATGACATCCTACGAGACGAATTGAGGGAGCTAGGAGCTAAATTAAAAAGTAGGACCTCAAAAGTAGTAATCTCAGGATTGCTACCAGTGCCACGTGCTAGTCAGAATAGGAATCGCAGGATAGCTCAGATGAATACGGGGCTTGAGGAGTGGTGCAAAAGGGAGTGATTCAAATTCCTGGGACATTGGAACCGGTTCTGGGGAAGGTGGGACTAGTACATACCGGACGGTCTGCACCTGGGCAGGACCGGAACCAATGTCCTGGGGGGAGTGTTTGCTCGTGCTGTTGGGGAAGAGTTAAACTAACATGGCAGGGGGATGGGAAACTATGTAGGGAGGCAGAGGGAAATAAAATGGTGTCAGAAGCAAAAGGTAGAAAGGAGAATAGTAAAAGCGGAGGGCAGAAAAACCCAAGGCAAAAAACAAAAAAGGGCCATATTACAGCAAAATTCTAAAGGGGCAAAGTGTGTTAAAAAGACAAGCCTGAAGGCTCTGTGCCTCAATGCGAGGAGCATTTGGAATAAAATGGACAAATTAACTGCGCAGACAGCCGTTAACGGATATGATGTAATTGGCATCACGGAGACATGGCTCCAGGGTGACCAAGGCTGGGAATTCAACATCCAGGGGTATTCAACATTTAGAAAGGATAGGCAGAGAGGAAAAGGAGGCGGGGTGGCGTTGCTTGTTAAAGAGGAAATTAATGCAATAGTAAGGAGGGACATTCGCCTGGATGAAGTGGAATCGGTATGGGTGGAGCTGCGGAATACCAAAGGGCAGAAAACGCTAGTGGGAGTTGTGTACAGGCCACCAAACAGTAGTAGTGAGGTTGGGGACAGCATCAAACAAGAAATAAGGGATGTGCGCAATAAACGTACTGCAGTTATCATGGGCGACTTTAATCTACATATTCATTGGGCTAACCAAACTGGTAGTAATGTAATGCGGTGGAGGAGGATTTCCTGGAGTGTATTAGGGATGGTTTTCTCGACCAATATGTCGAGGAACCAACTAGAGAGCTGGCCATCCTAGACTGGGTGATGTGTAATGAGAAGGGACTAATTAACAATCTCGTTGTGCGAGGTCCCTTGGGAAAGATTGACCATAATATGGTAGAATTCTTTATTAAGATGGAGAGTGACACAGTGAATTCGGAAACTAGGGTCCTGAACTTAAGGAAAGGTAACTTCGACGGTATGAGGTGTGAATTGGCTAGAATAGACTGGCAAAGGATACTTAAAGGATTGACAGTGGATAAGCAATGGCAAACATTTAAAGATCACATGGATGAACTTCAGCAATTGCACATCACTGTCTGGAGTAAAAATAAAACGGTGAACGTGGCTCAACCGTGGCTAACAAGGGAAATTAAGGATCATGTTAAAACCAAGGAAGAGACATATAAATTGGCTAGAAAAAGTAACAAACCTGAGGACTGGGAGAAATTTAGAATTCAACAGAGGAGGACTAAGGGTTTAATTAAGAGGAGGAAAATAGAGTACGAGGGGAAGCTTGTAGGGAGCATAAAAACTGACTGCAAAAGCTTCTATAAATATGTAAAGAAAAAAAGATTAGTAAAGACAAATGTAGGTCCCTTGCAGTCGGCTTCAGGTGAATTTATAATGGTATATGAAGAAATGGCAGACCAATTGAACAAATACTTCTGTTCTGTCTTCACGAAAGAAGACACGAATAACCTTCCGAATGTACTAGGGGACAGTGGGTCTAGTGAGAAGGAGGAACTGAAGGAGATCCTTATTAGGCGGGAAATTGTGTTCGGGAAATTGATGGGATTGAAGGCTGATAAATCCCCGGGGCCTGATAGTCTGCATCCCAGAGTTCTTAAGGAAGTGGCCCTAGAAATAGTGGATGCATTGGTGATCATTTTCCAACAGGCTATTGACTCTGGATCAGTTCCTATGGACTGGAAGGTAGCTAATGTAACACCACTTTTTAAAAAAGGAGGGAGAGAGAAAACGGGTAATTATAGACCGGTTAGCCTGACATTAGTAGTGGAGAAAATGTTGGAATCAATCATTAAGGATGAAATAGCAGTGCATTTGGAAAGCAGTGACAGGATCGGTCCAAGTCAGCATGGATTTATGAAAGGGAAATCATGTTTGACGAATCTTCTAGAATTTTTTGAGGATGTAACTAGTAGAGTGGACAAGGGAGAACCAGTGGATGTGGTGTATTCGGACTTTCAAAAGACTTTTGACAAGGTCCCACTCAAGAGATTCGGCTGCAAAGTCGAAGTGCATGGTATTGGGGGTAATGTACTGACGTGGATAGAGAACTCGTTGGCAGACAGGAAGCAGATAAACAGGTCCTTTTCAGAATGGCAGGCAGTGACTAGTGGAGTGCCGCAGGGCTCAGTGCTGGGACCCCAACTCTTTACAATATACATTAATGATGTGGATGAAGGAATTGAGTGTAATATCTCCAAGTTTGCAGATGACACCAAACTGGGTGGCGGTGTGAGCTATGAGGGGGATGCCAAGAGGCTGCAGGGTGATATAGACAGGTTAGGTGAGTGGGCAAATGCATGGCAGATGCAGTATAATGTGGATAAATAAGAGGTTATCCATTTTGGGGGCAAAAACACGAAGGCAGAATATTATCTGATGGCGGCAGATTAGGAAAAGAGGAGATGTAACGAGACCTGGGTGTCATGGTTCATGAGACATTGAAGGTTGGCATGCAGGTGCAACAGGCGGTGAAGGCGGCAAATGGTATGTTGGCCTTCATAGCTAGGGGAGTTGAGTATAGGAGCAGGGAGGTCTTTCTGCAGTTGCACAGGGCCTTAAGTGAGGCCTCACCTGGAATATTGTGTTCAGTTTTGGTCTCCTAATCTGAGGAAGGACGTTCTTGGTATTGAGGGAGTGCAGCAAAGGTTCACCAGACTAATTCCAGGGATGGTTGGACTGTCATATGAGGAGAGACTGGATCAACTGGGCCTTTATTCACTGGAGTTTAGAAGGATGAGAGGGGATCTCATAGAAACGTATAAGATTCTGACGGGACTGGACAGGTTAGATGCAGGAAGAATGTTCCCGATGTTGGGGAAGTCCAGAACCAGGGGACATAGTCTTTGGATAAGGGGTAGGCCATTTAGGACTGAGATGAAGAGAAACTTCTTCATTCAGAGAGTTGTTAACCTGTGGAATTCCCTGCCGCAGACAGTTGTTGATGCCAGTTCAATGGATATATTCAAGAGGGAGTTAGATATGGTCTTTATGGCTAAGGGGATCAAGGGGTATGGAGAGAAAGCAGGAAAGGGGTACTGAGGGAATGATCAGCCATGATCTTATTGAATGGCGGTGCAGGCTCAAAGGGCCGAATGGCCTACTCCTGCACCTATTTTCTATGTTTCTATTATAGGTTACATGGCATAACACAGCATATCCTTTGATGCCCTGAAAAAATTTTTAAACAAGTGTTTGAAAACTTACTTTGCTATACAATTACAAGATATCAAGACACAATAATGGAAAGTGAAGAACAGTAAGCACGATGTACACGTTACACTCAAGTAATTTTAGTTATTTGAAATCTAAAACATCACTGTCAACCTATCCCCAACATCCATTAAGGTTTCAGTACCTTCACAGGTGGCGCCCGTGTTGAACTCCGGCCACATCTTGGAGAACAGAATGGGCTGGTTCTACCAGATACCATATCCTGCAGGTATTCCACTTCACATTTGTAATAATCCCTTTCTTCCTCCAAAGTCTTTACAAATTTGTCCAGACGAGACGGAGATGTGTCTCTTCTCAGAATACCATGCTGTGCTCGCATTCTTTCCAATTCCAGCACGATTTCTCGTTCTGAAGATTGTTGAGCATAAAAAAGTCAAATTAACCAAGGCAGTAATTTAGAAGTCTGCAACACCACATGCTGTCATGACTGATTAATACCTTAATTTTGTTTTTCAAAAGAGGTGAATTGTTTCAAAACTGAATAGCTTCCAAATATATGAAAAAAATGTATTCACTTTCAGACTGAATCATTGAAAGTCAACAGTATAAACAGGGGCTGATCTACAGACTAAGATATATATGGTGACTAAAAATAGTACAAATGTTCCAATACAATTGCAATACCCTTCCTAGAAGCCATTACAAGAACAAAAATAGAAAAAAAAGGGGGAGAAAAAGAGTGTGCCATGCTTCAGCCCAGAAGTGCCGTACCCCAGCTTAGCTCCTGTACATTGGTCCCTGAACTAATATCCAGTGAGCAGTCTGCTGGAGAGGATTCCACATCTCAGGGCCTTTCTCACATTCTCATTCTCTCTCAAATTTGATAACAGACTCTGCCCTTCTCTGCATTATAGAATGCCTACCCCTCCAGGTTCATATTTTTAAAGACTGCATTTCCCAGTGGGATCCTTGAGGATTTTCGACAAGGACACTCAGAGGTGAGTGAGCCCTTAGAAATATAGATAGAGACATAGAAAATAGGTGCAGGAGTAGGCCATTCGGCCCTTCGAGCCTGCACCGCCATTCAATGAGTTCATGGCTGAACATGCAACTTCAGTACCCCATTCCTGCTTTCTCGATTTATCCTTCAGGTATTTGTTGATCATCATCTCTAGCCTTTGTGTGAAGTTGGAGTCAAAGAGGAAATTATTGTTAATTCTCCACAAGTACATTTCCTGTTGTCAGTGAAGGAATTATCATCAGTTCAGTATATTAGAGACTACTGTTTGATCAATATCAGCACCTTGTGATGTCTTCCTTCATACATAAGAACTGTAAATTTGGTGATATATATAATGACATGAATACTGGGTAAAGTCCTGCATGGTGGGGTAATATAACCTCATTCTATCACCTGCCCTCCCTTCCTCCCACAAAATCCCAAAAGCTCCTTCAGGAACTGTCCAAAACCTGGTCTGGTACAAGATTAAAATCCCACTTACAATTAGTGGAAGTTTGGGTAATTATCCAACCTTAGAGGAGCTCACCTCCAGGAAATGTCCCTCATTAGGATTAGGGACAACTAAATTAACCGTTAGACTACCCATGCAAAAGAACCTGACCATATATACATATTACGTAATATATAGTGTATGCCTTCTGGGTCTTTCAGTCTACTACAGTGCAACGTCTGAAATCCGGAAACCTTGGGACCAAGGCTGGTCCGAAATCCGGAAATACCCGGAACGTCTTTGCCTGGGCCGAGGGAGATAGGTAGGGAGGGGGGGGGGGTCGGTGGTCTGGCGGGGTGGGAAAGAGAGAGGGGAATCGGTTGGGCCTCGGGAGGGTGGGGGGAGCAGGGAGGAGAACCCTGTGCGTGCCATCAACAGGACATTATTAATGTGATTGGAGACTGTGCTTCTGGCTATCTTTTAAATTGCTGTTAAAGCACTGAATACACCACAGGCATAAGTGCACCTTTTTCCCTCATCAGTGAAGAAAATATCAATTAATTATGCTGCTGAGCAGTGAAACAATTCACACCTTTGTAATAAATCTAGGTTAAGAGTTGGCTGACAACGAGTTACAAGGTGCCAATTCAATCAAGTAGCTATGAGAACCTTGTAAATTGTCATCACGCACCTTGAGTAGTTTATAAATATCAGTAAAACCACTGAGACTGAAACACTGCAGTAAACGGGAGTGGGTCAGTGGGGGTGGGGGTGGGGGTGGGGGTGGGGGTGGGGTGGGACGTTGGACCGCCGGATGTCAGTTGGGCCGAGGCCTGGGGGGACGAGGTCATCGTTGGTCGGGCTGAGGCCGGGGGGAGATCGGGCCACCAGAGGTTGGCCGGGCCTAGGGGTCGGGCCACTGGAGGAGGAGGGGGGGGGGGGGGGAGGAGGGGGGGGGGGGGAGGAGGAGGGGGGGGGGGGAGGAGGAGGGGGGGGGGGAGGAGGAGGGAGGGGGGGGGGTCAGAACATTCTGGATTTTGGACATCACACATCTCCTATCCCTTAACTGTTTTCCCATTCCCTTTTCTTCCTCTCTCCCTCTGCTATTCTCGTCAACCACCCTTTTCATTTGCTTTTACCCTTTTCTTCTCTTTAATTCACTGTCATGTGGGGAGGACTTGTACATCGAAGCCTAATACTTCTGGGAAATAAGAACTTTAAAAATCAGCAATGTCTTAAAATATCACTGTTATTCAGAAGAAAACTACGGTAAGAATGGGAAAGTCTGGAACTGTACCTAATACCATCTGGGAAGCCTGTGTTTTTGTGAAAATTGACACGGGGGGGGCAGAAAGTAGTAGTAGTAGTAGTAGTAGAGAAGACATTTTGTAAATATAAATGATAAAAAAGGTAACACTTTGGTGGTTAATGCAACTGAAATTTACAGCCAAGATTTCCTTCCCTTATTTATTTGATTTGTAACACTGCTTATCCGACAGCAGAAATCTACTCCAAGTTAACATTGGGAAGACCGAAGCCATTATCTTTGGTCCCTGACCATAGTTCCCTGACCACTGGCTCTATTCTTCTCCCCGGCAACTGTCTGAAGCTGAGCCAAACCGTTTACAACCTTGGGGGTTTGACCCCGAGACGAGCTTCTGACTGCATAGCCGCTCCATCATTAAGACTGCCTACTTCCACCTCTATCATCTCCCTGACCCAGCTTATCTGCTGCTGAAACCCTCATCCATGTCTTGGTTAACTGTCGACTTGATTATCCAATGCTCTCCTGACCACCTCCCATCTTCTACCCTACATATACTTGTGCTCATCCAAAACGTATTTTAACCCATTCACCCATCACTCCTGTGCTTGCTCCGGGTCCGACAACGCCTTAATTTTAAAATCATCCTTGTTTTCAAATCCCTTCATGGCCTCGCCCCTATCTCTGTAACTTCCCCCAGCCCTACAAGTCGTTGAGATCACCGCACTCCTCCAATTCTGACATCTTGAGCAACTCCAATTTTAATCACTCCACTACTGGCGGCCGTGTATTGGCCCAAAGCTCTGGAATGCCTTCCCTAAACCGCTCCGCTTCTCTCTGCTCAATTAAGATGCTCCTTAAAACCTACCACTTTGACCATTAGTTTTCCTGATAGCGTCTTCTACGGCTCGGTGTCAAATTTTTATTGATAACGTTCTTGTTAGCACTTTGCGACGTTTTGCTATGTTAAAGGCGCCATACAAATGCAAGTTGTTAATTTAACTGCCTTTTTTAGATACTTAGTACTATTTACCAAGCTACTAGTAAAAATATTAACTTTGGGGAGTATCAATGTTAGCTTTTATATTACCCACAGTATCTTCAAGACTAGAAACGTTGTGATACTAAATGTATTTTGTGATATAAATGCTTTCAAGAAATGGTTCAAGTTCATAAACAGACTTTATGCTACTAGAACGACAGGGGTAAGAAAGTGCTGTCTCTATTTTGTTTTACCAACAAAGTTACTTTTTTGTCCACACTAATTCTATATATATATTTAAAACACACCAGCAAGGCAATGTCAGTGTATTTGAGCTAGACAGAAGCAACTGCTAACAAATACATTAAATAAAAAGAAAATATCAGCATTCAGTAGTCAATAAGAACTCAGAAAGCAATCAATAATGTTTACTATTTCAGATGTAAAGACAGAATTAAGAAAAATTATGCTACAATTTTCATGCTCGATCTACGGCTACCTGTTGCTACTTGTTTATCAACTCGATCAACCAGCCTTTGCTTTTCCTGTTTAATTTGATTTAACAAATCATTAAGAGTTTGATTTTCTTCCGATTTACAGTGCAGCTCTTCCTGAAGCTTGGTGTGGTCATTATGTGTTGCAGTCAGTTCCTGGAACAGTATATAATTATACATTTAGAAAAAGAGTTCAATACTTTTCCCAGTAATTAATTAGAACCATCAAGCATTTCATCATAGTTTTCATTAGAATGTTATAATCACAATTGCTGCCAGACAAAACCATGCTAAATATTAAACACATTCACACTTATCTTCTCTAGAAAACATAGCTTATTGTAGTATTTCCCAATTAGAATAGACATGAGTTGAGGAAACTCCATTAACTGGCCACAGCATATGCCATTCCTTTAATAAGAGGAAACTTTGGGTATGTTACATTGATAGAAGGGTGCTGGGTTAGCGGTACTTAAGCTGAATCCCCCATGACATAGGAGTGCCACTTTCAGTTCTTAGGACCCATAACATCTTGGTCTGTGTCACCCTGAGAGACACAGTTTGCCTCAATTTATTGATAATCTGCTATTAGTGGCAGGAGAACCCTGTGCATGCTATCAACAGGACATTATTGTGATTGGAGACTGGGCTTCTGGCTATCTTTTAAATTGTGAATAATTGCTGTTAAAGCACTGAACACACCACAGGCACAAGTGCACCTTTTTCCTTCATCAGTAAAGAAAATTAATTATGCTGCTGAGCAGTGAAATGATTCACACCTTTGTAATAAATATCGGTTAAGAGTTGGCTGACTAGGTACCAATTCAATCAAGTAGCTATGAGTACCTTGTAAATTGTCATCACAAACCTTGAGCAGTTCATAAATGTCAGTAAAACCACTGAGACTGAAACATTGCAGTAAACGGTGCCTTTCCAGCAAATCTTGGTTAAAAAAACAAATGAGCACAAAGAGTTGTGACTAACATTCCATCATTCCTTTATTTTTTTTGTTTAAATAGTGCCTACTGGTGAAATTATTGTGGGTGCTGGTTTAGAGATGGTAATAAATATAACACTGTGAAAGAATTGAATTTTGACGAAAAGGAGTGGGTTAAGATGATCCTGGAAAAGAATGGTACCGAGCATGAAGACATGATTCACACTGGAACCAATGACAAAGATGAACAGGATGGAGGTCTTGCAAAGGGAGATTGAAGAGTTAGGTATTAGATTAAAAAGCAGCGTAGTAATCTCAGGATTGCTTGCACTGTCGTGTGCTGGGTCAGCAGGTTAGACAAATCAACGTGTGGTAGGAGCAATAGTGTAGAAGGTAGGTTTTCAGATTTCTAGGATATTGAGGGGAGTTCTGGGGACAGGGAGAAAGTCTAGACTGGGTGGGCTTCACCTAAATCAAACTGGTATCAATTAGTGAGCAAGGGGTGGGGGGGGCTACAAATAATTTCATTGAAGGAGCAAAGCAATCTAAACTAGTAAGTTTAAAGGCAGTGGGTATAAAGAGACATACATTGGGGCAGATGGAGGAGGGTAAGAAGGACAATGAGAATGATAGTGAAGGAAAGTATAGATAAAAATAGAAGAGAAGCATTACAACTGTTTGCCATCACTTCAGCCTCTGAATCCAGAGTAAAGTAACAGTATTACAATATAGAGGGGTAATGTACATGCAAGGGTAGTTAAGCTAGGACAACATGACCACAGAAGAAAGGTAATGGATAGCCTTGCTGCTGGTGTCCCTAGTCAAGCATCCCAGAGGAAGGCAGAACTACCCGACATTGCAGCAGCCAACCTACTGAAAGGAAGAGAAAAGAAAGACTTGGATTTATATAGTGCCTTTCACGACCACCGGACGTCCCAAAGCGCTTTACAGCCAATGAAGTACTTTTGGAGTGTAGTCACTGTTGTAATTTGGAAAACACGGCAACCAACTTACAAGAGGTTGTACGTTTAATGCTCATATTAGAGGGATAGTCGAATCAAAAGTTGTTATTGATATATTGAACACTCGCTATAAACTTAATTATCTTAAGCTGTACTGTAATCTTGGACAAAGAATATAGCTCTATGATACTATCATAAGCAAAATCCAGTCCAGCCATGGCCTTGCCCCTTCCTATCTCTGTAACCTCCTCCAGCCTTACAACCCTCCGAGATCTCTGCACTCCTCCAATACTGGCCTCTTGCGCATCCCCGATTCACTTCACCATTGGCGGCCGTGCCTTAAGATGCTGAGGCCCGATGCTCTGGAATTCCCTCACTAAACTTCTCCGCTTTCCTACTTTAAGAGGCTTCTTAAAACTTACCTCTTTGACCAAGCTTTTGGTTATCTGCCCTAATATCTCCTTATATGGCTCAGTGTCAAATTTTGTTTGATAATAGCTCCTATGAAGCACCTTGGGATGTTTTACAACATTAAAAGTGCTATATAAATGCAAGTTGCTGTTGTTGAAGACTGTGATACACTTAAGTTATGGTTGTGCCTACAAAAATCTAGACTCTTGTCAATCAATAATATTTGACCAAGTCCATATTGTAATCCTCAATACTTAATCTTGTAATGGCATTAATTGTGTTATCATAGATGTTGTTAAATAAAGTACTGCTATTTAGTGGATCTGTTGTGTGGTCACCTGTGATGACTCTGCCAAGTCAAAGTTAATTACACTTCACTCAGTATGCTACGGTGTTTCTGCTGTGATTTAATTTGATTGTTTAACGATTGGTCTGGGTTTTGTCAAAAGGTGAGCTAATTCGTATATCTTATAAATTATGCAAAGATTGATCTGATTAATTGATTAATATTGATCATCAATTGGAATTCCAGTTGCAATACTGCCATTTTTTAATAAAATGTAATGTTCATTTTTCTTACAACGTCTTGCAGAGGGTAAATAAGGCATTGGGGGAGGATTTAAACTAACAAGTTAGTGGGAGGGACAAACAGACCAGACCTAGAAAGGGAAAATAAAATGGAGGTAGAAAAAAATACAGAAGCTAAATATTATGGTACAGATCAGGGTTTGGTTGATAATTCAAATGCAGACACCGATGTAGCAGTATAAGGGTATGGCTACAAGGGGAATTAATGAGAAAATAAGGACATCAGTCTAGAGTGGAGGAAATAGATGTCTCAGAGTAAACGAATGCTAGGAGTCTTGTGAATTGGAGACCTGGAGATCCTTGCTAGAGAGGGAAGCTGTAATATCATAAGCATGAGAGAGACCTGGTTCAACAATGACATGGATGGGTAAACATACAGGGATAGCTAGCTGTCCCTCACCTTCAACCTGTTCCTATGTCCTATGTCCCCTTCCCCCTTCTACACTGGCTTCCTATCTGTTTCCCTCAAAGAGGCTATGATTGCTTTCAAAATTCAAGTTGTCTTACCAATGCCCCTCCCCTGAACCCCACAAATAAATCAAATAAAAATTAGCAAAAAACTGCTCCTCTGGCTCACGCTCTGTGACCCCAGTCTTTCGCCGTCTCATAGGTGCTAGCAGGTGAGATAACTAGTTGGCTTCAAAATTGAACTGGTATAAACACTCAAAGCGCAGGCTTTCAGGAGAGGCTGAAGCCTTCAAATGGAAATTTAATGACGGTATTAAAAACACAAATGATAATTCAATAGATAAATTTGATCATGTTATTGTGCAATATGTCATTTTTAAAAATTGTGTTTCAAACCTCATTTTGGACATTAGAAATTTTAGTTGTGGAAGAAAAAAGGGCAGCTGAAAAACACGATCAGAAAGTATTTTAAGTGAATTGTCAGAACCCAATGCCAGATTGTACAATCAGACTGATGAGTTTAAATAGGCAAAACCCCATTATAAACATGAACATAGAAATTTATAACACAGTAAGACAAAAATGTGGCAACAAAATGTTAAGAGGCAAGATATTTATGTATTTATAGATATTTGCAGAAAGCAGGTGAAAAAGGAAATGGTGGGCTAATGAAAGATCTCAAAGGTGACATAATAGCAAGTGACCAAGATATAGCAAATCTTTAAATGATTAAAAACATGATAACTGCATACACTTTCTGTCTACGAACCCGTACTTCCCGTTATGAACATTCGCCATTCTAAATTTCTATGTCCACATTTATAATGGAATCTGTCTCTGTAAATGTCTCATGGTGTAATTACTCTCCCACTAATGATCACCTCAGCTTTGAGTCTTCCAGCTACTCAGCCTGTAATGCAAAGAAACTCCAATGCTCCCAATGGGCCCAAATTTGGCCAGTACAGATTTCTGGCGCACTCACCAGAGGTGCGTCGCTTTTGTAGAACTCCAAGGGCGCCAAAAATCTTTGGGCCGAGTTTGGCCACTCCCCAGTCTCTCCTCGATGGTGGCGTAACGTGGCAGCTGGATTCGGGGGTGGAGCCAGGTCCTGGTGCTGAAAACAGTGCCGGGACCTCTGCACATGCGTGCTAGAATGTGCACACATGCGCAGTAGCTCCTCGCCCCTAGAATCTGAGAGTGTGTGCTGCAGGCTGTGTGGGAGGGGCCAAAGTGTGCCCCCCCCCATCCCTGGCTGAATGGGCTCCCTCATCGGCAGCCCGCTGCCTTCCCAAGCCGTGTTTTGGTAGGATTTCTATTTTTTATTTGTTATTGATTGATTGCTTATTACTTTGGTCTTGGTGCTTTAGGTGCAGGGTTCTTTTTATTTTTTATTTGTTAATTAATTGCTTATTACTTTTTGTGCTTTGTTTAGTGCTTTGTAAGTCTTGGTGCTAAGTGCAGGTCCTCTCAGCTTCTTTGTATTTTTTATTTGTTATTGAATGCTTATTTTTGTGCTTTGTTTCGTGCTTGGTGCTTTAGAATGTACTTACCAGCGCTGATTTCTTAACTCTCTGCAAGGGTTTTCTGTGCAGCCACAAGTGGCCACATACACTGGCCTAAGTTAGTTTAGAGCAACTATTAGCTGTCCAAACTGACTTAAATGGCCAAAACTTTTGAAAAAAAAACAAAACTAAAAAAAATCCTAACTAACTCACTTACACTGGCGCAAATTAAATGTGCAGAATGGGGATTTTCAAGATATTCCAGGAAAATCAAGTTGCTCCAAAAAAACCGGAGCAACCCCTGGTCAAATTTGGGCCCAATAACTCGACTCTTAATTTGCAAAATAAGGACAGAATGGAATGTATGACTTTAAAATGGAGACTGAATTACATCAGTGCGCTACAGTCAATCATTCCCTGACCTCTAATTCTGCTTCACCCTACTTGGTCTCGACTCTCCATGTGAAACGCCTTGGGCAACTGACGAGCATACCAAACAAATTCTTCTTTTCCATGATCTCAGAGACAACCCTAGGCAATCTATCCAGCACTGAAGGTGAATTTTCCGGGAAGGGGGGTGGGGGTGGTTAGTAGAGAAGTGAAGATTAACATTTTCAGCTAAGACAGTCATTGATAGGCTGAGGAAGTTAACAGGAAGACAGGCTCAAGGTCTGGATGGACTTCATACAAGAGGACTTAAAGAAGTGGCTAGTGAAAACAGATGCCCTTGCTGCTATCTGTGGGGAATTATTAGAAACAGAAATAGTGCTGAGAATTAGAACGAAGCAACATAACACTAGTCTTTTAAAAAGGGACACAGATGTACAGGGATATTATAGACCCATCAATAACAAAACATACTCCATTTCCATTGATGACGTAACTAAAGGGAGTAACTGTTAGCCCGTCCCATGTTGGAGCATCTCCAAAGAATCCTTCCTGAGTATACAGCCAATTACAACTGTTTCTTCAGAACACAGATCAAAATACAGAATGCAAGATTCTCCTCACCGCCAAAAATCACATGGGCTTATAATATAAAGAAAGTGACGTACTTTGGTGAGTCTAGCAATTGTTTCTTCAAATCCTTCCAATTCTCTGTGCTGCTTCTGGATTTCATCCTGCAAAGATAAAAGTAGATTACTTAATTCTTAGAAAGGACATTACTCATGCTTCATGGAAAATTGGGCAATTCCATGCCTTTTTTTTGTTAGCCAAGTGTCAAACATGCAAAATCCCATCATCCCGTTTAGAAGTCGCCAAAACTATCAAGAAATCCATATAGATTCCATTTGCTTGATGAGGAATCTACTCTGCATGCACCACTTAGCTAAACCGAGGGAATTTAGGAAATTTGTTAACTGCTTTAGATTACCTACATAAAGCATTGACAAGCTTACTGCTGCTTGTAAACCAATATCGTCCGACCTATTAGGGCATTGGCTTGAAAGGTTACCTGAAGCATTGTGGTAAGGAAACCAAGCCCCAGTAACAAGTTTGCCCCTTCAGGTCCCATTAATAATTTTAACCAACGGCAGCAATTTGCATTTATATAGTGGCTGGGTGGGGGAATTCAATGGGGGTTTTGCCAATCTCCTCCCATAACCTCCAAGAAAACAGCGGAGAACTGGTTGTGCCAGGTGTCCATCATTTCCAGGAGCATCCTCTTTGCTTTACAAGGCCAATAAGAACATAAGAAATAGGAGCAGGAGTCTGATCTGATCATGGGCTCAGCTCCACTTCCCTGCCCGCTCCCCATAACCCTTTATTTCCTCATTGCTCAACAATCTGTCGATCTCCGCCTTAAATATATTCAATGACCTAGCCTCCACAGCTCTCTGAGGCAGAGAATTCCACATTTATAACCCTCAGAGAAGAAATTCCTCCTCATCTCAGTTTTAAATCGGTGACTCCTTATTCTAAAACTTGCCCCCTAGTTCGAGATTCCCTCATGAATGGAAACATCCTCTCTGCATCTACCTTGTCGAGCCCCATCTTTATGTTATATGTCTCAATAAGATCACCTTTCATTCTTCTAAACTCCAATGAGTACAGGCCCAACCTGTTCAACCTTTCTTCATAAGTCAACCTCTTCATCTCAGGAATCAACCGAGTGAACCTTCTCTGAACTGCCTCCAATGCAAGTATATCCCTCCTTAAATAAGGAGACCAAAACTGTACGCAGTACTCTTGGTGTGGCCTCACCAATAATGGCTAAGGATGGAGCCATGAATGGGGATTCCACAAGCTGGGGATTCTTGTTTCTGAGCCTTTAAAGGGATCCAGTGCAGTCATGGTGCCTGGTAAGGCGAGTGAGCGAAGGCATACAGGAATCCACAACGGGTCATGTGAGCACGACTGGTGAGGGCCTGGCCAGGCAAGTAGCCTGGATTTTTGAGGACTTTAAAAATGCTGTTTTAAAAAAAAAAAATTTCAGTTCTCCACATCAGTTCCTTTACTTATGTAGCTGATGGAAGCATGACCGGAATCAGGGTGGTGGGGTGATGGGAAGAACTGGTCAATCCCTTCACAAGTGGGCAGGCGCTGGAGTTTCCAATGGGAGGTGCCAGATATGGACCGAAAGTGAAGCTTGTGCTTGTCAAGCAAGTAAGGTGCCCTCCCACTGACGCTGCAAACTGCAGGGTTGTGGCCTGAAGAATTTTGAGGTCAGTGCCTTTAATATACCAAATATCCGAAGGAGCTTCACAGAGTAGAAATTGAGATGAAGCAGCAGTTCATGGGTGGAAAGAAGTTATGGAAGGGTTTTGTAAATGAAGATGAGTATTCTGGATTTGATACATTGTGTGACAGGGAAATAATGGAGGCCACTGGGAGTAATGGCTCAACAGGACAGGATGCAGGTGGTGGAGTTTTGTAAAGAGTTTGCGAAGGGTGGAACTCGGGAGTTTGGCCAGGAAGACGTTACGAAGATAAATGTAACGGCAGCAAAAGTTTGAATGAGGGATTCAGTGGCGATGGGAACAAGGATCGGCCACATTTAGGAAATTCCATGGCGATCAAAACAAAGCAATCTTGCTGACGAGACAGGATATGGAGTTTGAAACTCTGTTCTAGGTTGAGCAAGGCATTAAAATTATTTAATGTCTAATTCAGACTGGACAAACAGCCTTGGAGAACAAGGATATCAGTGGCAAGGGTACTGTGTTTTTGATGGTAGCCGAGTACAGTGGCTTTGGCCGTCCAAATGTTCAACTGGAGGAAATTCTGGCTTACCTGTAATGTGATGTTAGACAGACAGGTAGGTCATGAAGAGAAAAGAGTTGGGTGTGATCAGCATACATATGGAAACTATAGGTGTTGCCAATAGGCAATATGTAAATAAGGAAGAGGAGGCCAAGGTTGGAACCTTGGAGCACTCTGGAGGTAACTATGATGTAGCGGAAGGAGAAGCCATTGTTAGAGATGCACTGTCTGTGTTGGGTAAGGTAGGAGTGGAAACGCGAAAGCAGTACTGAACGGATGGCCTATGGAGAAGAAGTAGTAGAACAAGGTATGGAAGTTGAAGACTACAGGAAGGATAATGCACTATGGCCGCAAGCACATAAGTTTTCACTAATACCTCTGATTGGGGCAATCATGGTGCTGTATGCAATGCAGAAACTAACTGAAGGGATTTAAATAGAGAATTGTGGCAGAGGTGAGCATGGAGTGAGGTGGCTAAGGTGCATTTGACAGAAAGGAAAAGGAGGTGGGGTAGCTCTGTTGATAAAGGATGGAATCACTGCAATAGTGAGAAACGATATTGGCTCAAAAGATCAGGATGTTGAAATAGTTTGGGTGAAGATAAGAAATAATAAGGGGAAAAAGTCACTGGTGGGCATAGTCTATAGGCCCCCTAACTGTAGCAACTCTGTTGGTCGGAGTATAAACCAAGAAACAGTGGGGGCTTGTAAAAAGGGAACAGCAATAATCATGGGTGATTTTAAACACCATATTGATTGGACAAATCAAATTAGTCAGGGTAGCCTTGAGGAAGAGTTCAGAGTGGATAAGGGACGGGTTCCTTAAGCAGTATGTAACTGAACCAACCAGGGGGCAGGCTTTCTTAGATCTGGTCCTGTGAAATGTGACAGGATTAATAAACAATCTCCTAGTAAAGAATCCCCTTGGAATGAGTGATCATAACATTGGTTGAATTTAAAATTCAGATGGAAAGTTGGATCTCAAACCAGCGTACTAAGCTTAAATAAAGGAGACTATGAAGGTATGAGGGCAGAGTTGGCTAAAGTGGACTGGAAAAATAGATTAAAGTATTTCACAACTCTCAAGAAAAATATATTCCAGTGAGGAGGAAAGGGTGTAAAAGATACTCATCCGTTGCTAACTAAAGAAATAAAGGACAGTATCCAATTGAAAACAAGGGCATACAAAGTGGTCAAAACTAGTGGGAGGACAGAAGATTGGGAAGCATTTAAAAGTCAGCAAAGAATGACTAAAAAAATGATTAAGACAGGGAAGATAGACTATGAAAGTAAACTAGCACGAAATATAAAAACAGATAGAAAGAGTTTCCATAGGTATATAAAAAGGAAAAGAGTGGCTAAAATAAATGTTGGTCCCTTAGAGGACGAGACCGGGGAAATAGTGATGGGGAACATGGAGATGGCAGAAACTCTGAACAAATATTTTGTATCCGTCTTTACGATAGAGGACACTAAAAATATCCAAACAGTGGATAGTCAAGGGGCTATAGGGGGGAGAAACTTAATACAATCACAATCACTAAGGAGGTAGTACTCAGTAAGATAATGGGACTAAAGGCAGATAAATCCCCTGGACCTGATGGCTTTTGCATCCTAGAGTCTGAAGGGAAGTAGCAGCAGGGATAGTGGATGCATTAGTTGTAATTTACCAAAATTCCCTGGATTCTGGGGAGGTCCCAGCAAATTGAAAAACTGCAAATGTAACGCCCCTATTTAAAAAAGGAGGCAGACAAAAATCAGGAAACTATAGCCCAGTTGGCCTAGCATCTGTGGTTGGGAAAATGATGGAGTCCATTATTAAAGAAGCAGTAGCAGGACATTTGGAAAAGCATAATTCAGTCAGGCAGAGTCAGCATGGATTTATGATTTGTGGAAGTCATGTTTGACAAATTTGCTGGAATTCTTTGAGGATGTAACAAACAGGGTGGATAAAGGGGAACCAGTGGATGTGGTGTATTTGGACTTCCAGAAGGCATTTGACAAGGTGCCACATAAAAGATTACTGCACAAGATAAAAGTTCACGGGGTTGGGGGTAATATATTAGCATGGATAGAGGATTGGCAAACTAACAGAAAACAGAGAGTCGGGATAAATGGTTCATTCTCGGGTTGGCAATCAGTAACTAGTGGGGTGCCGCAGGGATCGACGGGACCCCAACTATTTACAATCTATATTAACGACTTGGATGAAGGGACCGAGTGTAACGTAGCCAAGTTTGATGCTACAAAGATGGGAGGAAAAGCAATGTGTGAGGAGGACACAAAACACCTGCCAAAGGACATAGACATAGTCAGGCTAAATGAGTGGGCAAAAATTTGGCAGATGGAGTATAATGTTGGAAAGTATGAGGTTAAGCACTTTGGCAGAAAAAAAATCGAAGAGCAAGTTGTACTTTAAATGGAGAAAAATTGCAGAGTACTGCGTGCAGTTTTGGTCACCTTACTTAAGGAAGGATATACTAGCCTTGGAGGGGGTACAGAAACGATTTACTAGGCTGATTCCGGCGATGAGGGGGTTACCTTATGATGATAGATTGAGTAGGCTGGGTCTTTACTCGTTGGAGTTCAGAAGGATGAGGGGTGATCTTATTGAAACATGTAAAATAATGAAAGGGATAGACAAGATAGAGACAGAGAGGTTGTTTCCACTGGTCGGGGAGACTAGAACTAGGGGGCACAGCCTCAAAATACCGGGGAGCCAATTTAAAACCGAGTTGAGAAGGAATTTCTTCTCCCAGAGGGTTGTGAATCTGTGGAATTCTCTGCTCAAGGAAGCAGTTGAGGCTAGCTCATTGAAAGTATTCAAATCACAGATAGATAGATTGTTAACCAATAAGGGAATTAAGGGTTATGGGGAGCGGGCGGGTAAGTGGAGCTGAGTCTACGGCCAGATCAGCCATGATCTTTTCGAATGGCGGAGTAGGCTCGAGGGGCTAGATGGCCTACTCCTGTTCCTAATTCTTTAAGCTGTGCACAGACACCCGGTACGCAAACACCAAGTGTCACTACGTGCTGAGGTTCTACCTATCCCCGGTGTTGCGAAGGATGGGTCTGGCCACGCTGCCGCGAAATACCCCCACCAGTTGGACCATGCATGTCCACCTATCCTTCGGGGAAAAGTTTTTCAGAATAAAACCCTTTGACCACAAGACCATAAAGCAGTGGTCGACACGTAAGGTCCTGGACACCCTACGAAAGAAGGAGAAGGTGGACCCTGTCAGGTGGTTCCCCGAGAAGACTGTCAAACTCGTTTGGCAGAACGTCTCATCGCCAGAGCTTTCACACAAGCACCAAGACGTAGCTTGGTTGGTGGTGAGGAGGGCCCTACCTGACAGATCCTTCATGCACAGCCGGGGTTTCAGAGACACGGTTCTCTGCCCCCAAGTTGGCTGTGGTGCGGACGAGACGGTCATCCACCTCCTTCGGGATTGCCCCTTTTCAAGGCAGGTCTGGAAGGAGATGCAGTGGTTGCTGTCGAGGTTCATCCCAAGCAGCTCCGTAGCACAGGATTCTGTGCTCTATGGGCGGTTCCCAGGGACACACACCAAGACAGACATCATCTGCTGCTGGAGGGCCATCAACTCGGTGAAAGACGCATTTTGGTCCTGCCGAAACTTGCTGGTCTTCCAGAGCAAGGAGATGTCCATGTCTGCGTGTTGCAGACTGGCGCAATCCAAGATCCAGGAGTACGTGCTGAGGGACGCACTAAAAATTAGTGCAGTCGCCGCAAAGGCACGGTGGGGAAGAGCCACAGTTGAAAGCCCTTTCGCCACGGTAAACCCAGGGGCTGGAATCAGTATAAAACTCCCCTCGGGCTGTACTTGTAAACTTTTTGTGTACATAGAGCACCATGATCTGAAAACACCTATGTAGTGCCATGTATAATGCAAGTTCTGTTTCGTAATGTATGTTGCAAAGAAGTGCAACTGTACCCTCATCCATTCCATGTACCGTATAGTGCCACATGTAACGTAATTTGATGACTGTATTACAATGTATCCTGGATTGTACTGAATTGTACCTCGAAATGTAAAGCAAGCAAATGTATTGAACGGAATTGCCGTCAGCATCCAAATGTACTGAACTGCTTTCCAATGTATTGTGCAAATTTTTTACATGAATAAAAGATATTTTGAAATTTAAAAAAATGATTCAGCTGGGTCTCTCTTCTCTTGAAAAATGAAGGCTGAGGAGTGATGCATTAGAGGTCTTTAAAATTATGAAAGGTTTTGATAGAGTGGGCACAGAGTGTGTGTTGCCACTTGTGGGAAGAGCATAACTAGGTGCCACCTATATAAGAAAGGCTCCAAGAAATCAAATAAGGAATTCAGAAGAAACTTCTTTACCCAGAGAATGGTGAGAATGTGGAATACGCTACCACAGGGAGTGGTTGAAGCAAACAGTATAGATGCATTTAAGGGGAGGCTAGATAAGCATATGCGGGGGAAAGGAATAGAGGGTTATGCTGATAGTTAGATGAGGAAATACAGGAGACGGCTCAAGTGGAGCATAAACACCGCATGGACTGGTTGTGCCGAATGGCCTGTTTATGTGCTGTATATTCTATATAATCCTAGATATATGTTCTACTTTAATTATATTAAAGGTTCCTGCTAGTATAGGTTTCACTGTAGTGATATTATAAGTATAAATTCCACTGTGATGATATTAAGGTTCCTGTACATATAGGTTCAACTATAATGATATTATAAAGGTTCCTGTAAGTACAGATATCATTGTAATGTTACCAGAACTCTGAAAAGTGCCCTTTATTGTTATAATAATTAGTTGTTAAAGCTGAAGGTTTGCCATTACAACAATAAGAACATAAGAAATAGGAGCATACGGCCCCTCGAGCTTGTTCCGCCATTTAGTATGATCTTGGCTGATCCGATCATGGACTCAGGTCCACTTTCCTGCCCGCTCCCCATAACCCCTTATTCCCTTATCGGTTAAGAAACTGTCTATCACCGTCTTAAATTTATTCAATGTCTCAGCTTCCACAGTTCTCTGAGGCAGCGAATTCCACAGATCCACAACCTTCTGAGAAAAGAAATTTCTCATCTCAGTTTTAAATGGGCGGTCCCTTATTCTAAGATTATGACCCTTAGTTCTAGTTTCCCCTATCAGTGGAAATATTCTCTCTGCATCCACCTTGTCAAGCTCCCTCATAATCTTATACGTTTCGATAAGATCACCTCTCAATCTTCTGAATTCCAATGAGTAGAGGCCCAACCTACTCAACTTTTCCTCATAAGTCAACCCCCTCATCTCTGGAATCAACCTAGTGAATCTTCACTGAACTGCCTCCAAAGCAAGTATATCCTTTCGTTAATATGGAAACCAAAACTGCAGACAGTATTCCAGGTATGGCCTCACCAATACCCTGGATAACTGTAGCAAGACTTCCCTGCTTTTATTCTCCATCCCCTTTGCAATAAAAACCAAGATTCCATTGTCCTTCCTGATCACTTGCTGTACCTGCATACTAACCGTTTGTGTTTCATGCACAAGTACCCACAGGTCCCGCTGTGCTGCAGCACTTTGTAATCTTTCTCCATTTAAATAATAACTTGCTCTTTGATTTTTTCTGCCAAAGTGCATGACCTCACACTTTCCAACATTATACTCCATCTGCCAAATTTTTGCCCACTCACTGAGCCTGTCTATGTCCTTTTGCAGATTTTTTGTGTCCTCCTCACACATTGCTTTTCCTCCCATCTTTGTATCGTCAGCAAACTTGGCTACGTTATACTCGGTCCTTTCTTCCAAGTCATTAATATAGATTGCAAATAGCTGGGGTCCCAGCACTGATCCCTGCGGCACCCCACTAGTTACTGATTGCCAACCCGAGAATGAACCATTTACCTCGACTCTCTGTTTTCTGTTTGTTAACCAATCCTGTATCCATGCTAATATATTATCCCCAACACCGTGAACTTTTATCTTGTGCATTAACCTTTTATGTGGCACCTTGTCAAATGCCTTCTAGAAGTCCAAATACACCACATCCACTGGTTCCTCTTTATCTACCCTCTTCATTACATCCTCAAAGAACTCCAGCAAATTTGTCAAACTTGACTTCCCCTTCATAAATCCATGCTGACTCTGCCTGACCGAATTATGCTTTTCCAAATGTCCTGCTACTGCTTCTTTAATAATGGACTCCAACATTTTCCCAACCACAGATGTTAGGCTAACTGGTCTATAGTTTCCTGCTTTTTGTCTGCCTTCTTTTTTAAATAGCGGTGTTACATTTGCAGTTTTCCAATCTGCTGGTACCTCCCCAGAATTCAGGGAATTTTGGTAAATTACAACCAGTGCATCTACAATCCTTGCCGCTACTTCTCTTAAGACCCTAGGATGCAAAAGCCATCAGGTCCAGGAGATTTATCTGCCTTTAGTCCCATTATCTTACTGAGTACCACCTCTTTAGTGATTGTGATTGTTTTAAGTTCCTCCCCCCCATAGCCTCTTGACTATCCAACTGTTGGGATATTGTTAGTGTCCTCTACTGTAAAGGCTGATACAAAATATTTGTTCAGAGTTTCTGCCATTTTCATGTTCCCCATTACTAATTCCCCGGTCTCGTCCTCTAAGGGACCAACATTTACTTTAGCCACTCTTTTCCTTTTTATATACCTATAGAAACTTTGGCTATTTGTTTTTATATTTTGTGCTAGTTTACTTTCATAGTCTAGCTTCCCTTTCTTAATAATTTTTTTAGTCATTCTTTGCTAGCTTTTAAAAGCTTCCCAATCTTCTGTCCTCCCACGAGTTTTGGTCACTTTGTGTACCCTTGTTTTTAATTGGATACCGACCTTTATTTCTTCAGTTAGCTACGGATGGCTATCTTTTCTCTTACATCCTTTCCTCCTCCCTGGAATATATTTTTCGTGAGAGTTGTGAAATATCTCCTTAAATGTACACCACTGTTCATCAACTGTCCTGCAGTTTAATCTATTTTCCCAGTCCACTTTAGCCAACTCTGCCCTCATACCTTCATAGTCTCCTTTATTTAAGCTTAGTACGCAGGTTAGAGATCCAACTTTCTCACCCTCCATCTGAATTTGAAATTCAATCATGCTATGATCACTCATTCCAAGGGAATCCTTAACTGGGACATTATTTATTAATCCTGTCTCATTACATAGGACCAGATCTAAGATAGTCTGTCCCCTGGTTAGTTCCGTTACATACTGCTCAAGGAACCCATCCCTTAAGCACTCTATGAACTCTTCCTCAAGGCTACCCTGACCAAATTCATGTGTCCAATCAATATGGGGGTAAAAATCACCCATGATTATTGCCGTTCCCTTTTTACAAGCCCCCAATATTTGCTGGTTTATGCTCCGACCAACAGAGTTGCTATTGTCAGGGGGCCTATAGACTATGCCCATCAGCGACTTTTCCCCCTTATTATTCCTTATCTCCACCACAATAGAAGCAGCATTTTAATGCTATGTTTATGATAATTATCCTGACAATTGGGTAGATGTAGTTAAATAAAATTTATTGCACCAAAGTGAGGCCTGATCATTAAAGAGCAGGCATTCAAGGTCAAAGATTAAACTTCCTCTTGCAATTTTAGGTGCAAGATGACCAATGCACAAACTAGATACTTAATAACTTTCTAACGAAACAAACATCAGAGAGGATAATTTCAACTTTGTGTATAACATTAGAAGCAAACATAAATAATTTGGGAATCATAGACCATAATTAAACTTTATTTAAATAGCTTTTTTTGTATTTTATCTTCTTATAAAAGTGAAATCTGACTTACAACCCTGAATTGAGCTAACTTGTCTCGAAGTCCTTCTATTTCTTTACACTGCCTCTTGGTTTCATCCTGAAAAAGTAACAAATCCATTTCAATCTATTTGTGCACAATTAATATACCAATAAATTTTCTTCTATAAAATAACTAGCAATTAGAGATCAGTTACATAAATAATGTCAAAGTGTAACATACGTGTAAAAATAATCTTAATTAACTTATTCAACTTTTTTTTTTAAAGCCCGTCTGTGGAGCAGTCCCCAACATCTAAAGCTAGCGTGTGTGGAGCTGTCAGCATTTGAAGAAAAGCTAGCCGCAGCACAATCGAGAGAAGTGTCAAAAAGAGAAGTAAAACGTAATCAAAGTATGACATCACAACAAAGAAGGGAAGTGATTGGTTCTTTCATGTTACTTCAATCACAGGACAGAGTGAATTATTAAGACAGCTAATGACTGATTTAACTTTTTTTTTCAATTACTGATTTTGTGATTTTAACTTCATTTATAATTATTCTATATATTATTTAATTTTGTTTTAATATAAATATACTGATTCTAGTGGGCTGGAAATCCCAGCCTCCCCAGGTCCGTACTGAGTGTCTACTGACCCGGGAAGACATCGCAAAAACCAGTTTTCAGCACACAATGCACATGCGCCGAAAACCAGCTTTTCTGATCCGTCAAGCTGGAGCTTGACAGATCCAACGCATATCGGGTGTAAGGACATTTGCAAGGGCAAAGATGCAGTATTTACTCATATCTTGCCCAGAAAATGTCCTCAAAATTCTTGCGCCTGATAATTATTTTTTAAAACTCTGACCACTACGTTACATTTATTATTAACCATAATTAAAAAAACTTTTTAAAAACTCGGAAAAACATTTTTTCCTCTGATATTTATTAATTTTAATTTCAATTAATTTTAATTATGTGGTGCGTTTTTTTATTTTTTTAAATTAAATTGTGTTTAGTGTGCTTGTTTTTTTTCTCATTAATAGCAATGGGAACTCATAGATACGGAGTTCTCATTGCTATTAATGCGAAAGCTGCGAATACTATACCTGATTGACTGAGCAGTCACACGTGACTGCATCTTCTACGTGGGAACCTCGAGGATGGGAGCGCACTTCGCAGCACGGGAAGAGAAGGCCTCCCAACTGGAATCTCACGCTCCTCCGGGACCACCAGGTAATTTCGTAGAAATGCTTCAGGTCAGAGACAATTGCCCGCAGGAAGCCTCCGACCGCAATTTCAGCTCCATTATTGTAGAATTCTTATTGTACATGTCAATTTAATTTCTTTTTTTTGCCTCGGTCTATTTGCGTGCGCATTTTGGCTGCTGCTTCGGATCAAGCCATTCACTTCTATTTACACATCCTTCTCCCGCTTTTTCTCTTTCCCTCCCTGGACAGTCTCGAATGTTGTTATGCCACCTCTCATCTCTTCTCTCTCATATACTCTGGCGTCCAAAATCACTACACCAACACTACATTACTCTACAACCTTCCTCCTATTCTCGTGCCGCCGTCCCAGACTTGACTCCCTTTTAGAAAAGCCTGCAGTTTCCCCTCAGCCTCTCGTCATTCTACGAAGCGTCCACCGTGGCACTCGTCGCTGTCTCCTCACAAGCAGCAACCCCAAATGTCTCATCCGACTCTCTCACCGACCTTACAGCCAAGCTTGCCCTGGGAGGGCTAACCTTGCCAATTTCCTCCCTGTCCAATTCATCCCTCCAAGCATCGAGCATGTGTATGCTGGCAGATCAACCATTACGGATCCTCTCAAAATGTCCTTGCAGAATGTCCGTTCACTTGGAAACAAGGTCCTTGCCATCCATGACCTTATCATGGATGACTCCATCGACACCATGGCACTAACAGAAACTTGGCTGAAGGATTATGACACATTACCTTTAATCGAAGCCTCCCCTCTCGGCTATACCTTCCACCACTAGTTTCGCCCAGACCACCGTGGTGGCGGTATAGCTCTCATCACTAAATCATACCTTGGTCTGTGTTCTACCCCTCTGGCACTTTCTCATCTTTTGAACATCTCGCCTTATTCCATTCCTCACCTCTCATTCAAAATTCTTGTTCTCTACCGCCCACCCAAGTATGATAAAATTGTTATCGCAGATATATCCTCACTGCTTTCCTCCCTCAGCCTATGCACTGAGCGACTTCTCATCCTCGGTGACTTCAACCTCCATCTCAATTCATCATGCTCTCTCTCCTCTGAGTTCACTACTCTCCTGTCCTCCCTGAATCTCTCCCTCCATGTAAATTCCTCAACCCATATTCACAGCCACCCCTTGACCTTGCAATCTCTTGTGGCCTCGCTATTCCAACCGTGTTAATGAAAGAAAAAGCCATCTCTGACCATTTCCTTGTATTGTTCTCGACCCACATCCCCCTTCCCCAATCCAAACCTACTTCCTTCTACATCCGCCACTGGAAAAAAACTCTCTCCAAACTCTCTTACAACTGCACTTATCAACTCAAAACTGTCCAACCTTTGGCTATCTTTTAAACAATTACATTTCTGCAGCCACCGATTTGCTCAACCACACCTTCACCACCACCTTTGATGCCCTAGTCCCTATTAAAAAGATTACTCTCTCCTACGCTCGTCATTTCCCCATGTACAGCCCTCACCTTTGTTCCCTCAAGTCAAAAGGGCGGAGACTTGAACGGATGTGACGGACAACTGGTTTAACCATTCACCGCCAGACCTGCCTCGAACACACAAAACACCATCAGTTCTTACTCTTGTCTACAATAACTGCTCACTATTCCAGGATCATTTGGGAATGCAAAAATAACACCCGGCTACTATTCTCTACTGTTAACCGTCTCCTTCAACATCTCTCCCGTCTCCACCACACTCACCTCCAACAACAAATGTGAGGAGCTCATGGACTTCTTTGTCTCAAAGATTGAGAACATCCGATCAGCTGCCTCTGCGAGTTCCCTTCCTTCACCTAGCCCACAGGGCCAAACTTCATCTGAGGCTCCCACCTGCTCTAGGCCTGTACAACTGTAGTAAGATCTCCTTGCTCCTATACTCAAATTCCCTCGCTGTGAAGGCCATTTGCCTTCTTTACCGCCTGCTGTACCTGCATGCCAACTTTCAATGACTGATGTAACATGACACCCAGGTCTCGTTGCACCTCCCCTTTTCCCAATCTGCCGCCATTCATATAATATTCTGTCTTCATGTTTTTGCCACCAAAGTGATAACCTCACATTTATCCACAGTATACTGCATCTGCCATGCATTTGCCCACTCACCTAACCTGTCCAAGTCACCCTGCAGCCTCTTAGCATCCTCCTCACAGCTCAAACCGCCACCCAGCTTAGTGTCATCTGCAAACTTGGAGATATTACACTCAATTCCTTCATCTAAATCATCGATGTATATTGTAAATAGCTGGGGTTCCAGCACTGAGCCCTGCAGCACCTCACTAGTCACTGCCCGCCATTCTGAGAAGGACTCATTTATCCCTACTCTCTGTTTCCTGTCTGCCAAATGTTTCTCTAATTTCTCTTTGATCTCCCCTCTTGATCTCTCCAAACTCATCTTGTCCATGAGACCCACTTCCTGCTCCCTTGACCCTATTCCCACTAAACTGCTGACCATCCAACTTCCTTTTTTGGCTTCCATATTAGCTTACATTGTTAACGGTTCTTGTTCTTCAAACCTGCTGTCATCACCCCTCTCCTCAAAAAAACAACCCTTGACCCCACTTCGCTTGTTAGCTATCGCTCCATCTCCAACCTCCCTTTCCTGTCCAAAGTACTTGAACGTGTTGTCGCCTCCCAAATCCGTGACCATCCTTCCCTGAATTCAATATTTGAATCCCTTCAATCTGGTTTTCACCCCTGCCACAGTACCGAAACGGTTCTCATCAAAGTCACAAATGACATCCTTTGTGACTGTGACAAAGGTAAACTGTCCTTCCTGGTCCTTCTGGATCTGTCTGTAGCCTTTGACACAGTTGCCCACTCCATCCTGCTCCAATGCTTCTCCACTATCGTCCAGCTAGGTAGGAGTGCACTCACCTGGTACAATTCTTATCTATCTAATTGAAGCCAAAAATGGCATCTCTTCCCACTCCCACATCGTTACCACTGGTGTCCCCCAAGGACCTATATTTGGCTCCCTCCAATTTCTCATCTATATGCTGCCCCCCTTGGCGATATCATCCAAAAGCACAGTCAGTTTCCATATGTACGCTGACGACAGCCAGCTCGACCTCTCCACCACTTCTCTTAACTCCTGCTTGCTATCTAAATTGTCAGATTGCTTGTCCGACATCCAGTACTGGATGAGCAGAAATTTTCTCCAATTAAATATCGGGAAGACCGAAGCCATTGTCTTTGGTCCCCGCCACAAACTGCGTTCACTAACCATCCCTCTCCCTAACATCAATCTGAGGGTGAACAAAACTGTTCGCAACCTAGGTGTCATATTTGACCCTGAAATGAGTTTCCGGCCACATATCCGCAGCATAACTAAAACCGCCTTTTCCCACCTCTGTAACATTGCCCGTCTCCGCCTCAGCTCTTCTGCTGCTGAAACCCTCAGTCATGCCTGTTACCTCTAGACTTGACTACTCCAACTCACTCCTGGCTGGCCTCCCACATTCTACACTACGTAAACTTGAGGTCATCCAAAACTCAGTAGCTCGTGTCCTAACTCGTACCAAGTCACGATCACCCAGGTTCTTTCTGACCTACATTGGCTCCCGGTTAAATATCTCGATTTCAAAATTCTCATCCTTGTTTACAAATCAGTCCATGGCCTTGCCCTTCCGTATCTCTCTAATCTTTTTCAGCCTCACAACCCCACAAGATGTCTGCGCTCCTCAAATTCTGCTTCCTTGAACATCCCTCATTATAACTGTTCTACTATCAGTGGCTGTGCCTTCAGCTGTTTGGGCCCTACGCTCGGGATCTCCCTCCCTAAACCTCTCTACCTGTCTTTCCCCCTTTAAGACGCTCCTGAAAAACTTACCTCTTTAACCAAGCTTTTGATCATCTGACTTAATTTCTTCTTTTGTGGCTCGGTGTCAAATTTATCTGTTTTGTTTTGTTAACACTGCTGTGAAGTGTCTTAGAAACATAGAAAAAAGGTGCAGGAGTAGGCCATTCAGCCCTTCGAGCCTGCACCATCATTCAATAAGATCATGGCTGATCATTCACCTCAGTACCCCTTTCCTGCTTTCTCTCAATACCTCTTGATCCCTTTAGCCACAAGGGCCATATCTAACTCCCTCTTGAATATATCCAATGAACTGGCATCAACAACTCTCTGCAGTAAGGAATTCCACAGGTTAACAACTCTCTGAGTGAAGAAGTTTCTCCTCATCTCAGTCCTAAATGGCTTACCCCTTATTCTTTGGTTCTCTGGTTCTGGACTTCCCCAACATCGGGAACAGTCTTCCTGCATCTAACCTGTCCAGTCCAGTAAGAATTTTATATGTTTCTCTGAGATCCCCTCTCATCCTTCTAAACTCCAGTGAATACAGGCCCAGTCGATCCAGTCTCTCCTCATATGTCAGTCCAGCCATCCCGGGAATCAGTCTGGTGAACCTTCGCTGCACTCCCTCAATAGCAAGAACATCCTTCCTCAGATTAGGAGACCAAAACTGAACACAATATTCCAGGTGAGGCCTCGCCAAGGCCCTGTATAACTGCAGTAAAAGCTCCCTGCTCTTATACTCAAATCCTCTAGCTATGAAGGCCAACATGCCATTTGCCTTCTTCACCGCCTGCTGTACCTGAATGCCAACTTTCAATGACTGATGTACCATGACACCCAGGTCTCGTTGCACCTCCCCTTTTCCTAATCTGCCACCATTCAGTTAATACTCTGTCTTCGTGTTTTTGCCCCCAAAGTGGATAACCTCACATTTATCTACATTATACTGCATCTGCCATGCATTTGCCCACTCACCAAACGTGTCCAAGTCACCCTGCAGCCTCTTCGCGTCCTCCTCACAGCTCACACCACCACCCAGCTTAGTGTCATCTGCAAACTTGGAGATATTACACTCAATTCCTTCATCGAAATCATTAATGTATATTGTAAATAGCTGGGGTCCCAGCACTGAGCCCTGCGGCACCCCCACTAATCACTGCCTGCCATTCTGAAAAGGACCCATTTATCCCGACTCTCTGCTTCATGTCTGCCAACCAGTTCTCTATCCACGTCAGTACATTACCCCTAATACCATGTGCTTTAATTTTGCACACCAATCTCTTGTGTGGGACCTTGTCAAAAGCCTTTTGAAAGTCCAAATACACCACATCCACTGGTTCTCCCTTGTCCACACTACTAGTTACATCCTCAAAAAATTCCAGAAGATTTGTCAAACATGATTTCCCTTTCAAAAATCCATGCTGACTTTCCAAATGAGCTGCTATTTCATTTTTAATAACTGATTCCAACATTTTCCCCACTCCTGATGTCAGGCTAACTGCTCTATAATTAGCCGTTTTCTCTCTCCCTCCCTTCTTAAAAAGTGGTGTTACATTAGCTACCCTCCAATCTATAGGAACTGATCCAGAGTCGATAGACTGTTGGAAAATGATCACTAATGCATCCACTATTTCTAGGGCCACTTCCTTAAGTACTCTGGGATGCAGACTATTAGGCTCCGGGGATTTATCGGCCTTCAATCCCATCAATTTCCCTAACACAATTTTCCACTTAATAAGGATTTCCTTCAGTTCCTCCTTCTCACTAAACACTCGGTCCCCTAGTATTTCTGGCAAGTTATTTGTGTCTTCCTTCGTGAAGACAGAACCAAAGTATTTGTTCAACTGGTCTGCCATTTCTTTGTTCCCCATTATAAATTCACCTGAATCTAACTGCAAGGGACCTACGTTTGTCTTCACTAATATTTTTATCTTCACATATCTATAGAAGCTTTTGCAGTCAGTTTTTATATTCCCAGCAAGCTTCCTCTCGTACTCTATTTTCCCCCTCCGAATTAAACCCTTTGTCCTCCTCTGCTGAATTCTAAATTTCTCCAAGTCCTCAGGTTTGCTGCTTTTTCTGGCCAATTTATATGCCTCTTCCTTGGATTTAATACTATCCTCAATTTCCCTTGTTAACTACGGTTGAGTCACCTACCCCGTTTTATTTTTATTCCAGATAGGGATGTATAATTGTTGAAATTCATCCTTGTGATCTTTAAATATTTGCAATTGTCTATCCACTGTCAACTCTTTAAGTGTCATTTGCCAGTCTATTCTAGCTAATTCACGTCTCATACCATTGAAGTTACCTTTCCTTAAGTTCAGGACCCTAGTCTCTGAATTAACTGTGTCACTCTCCATCTTAATAAAGAATTCTACCATATTATGGTCACTTTTTCCCAAGGGGCCTCACACAACAAGATTGTTAATTAGTCCCTTCTCATTACACATCACCCAGTCTAGGATGGCCAGTCCTCTAGTTGCTTCCTCGACATATTGGTCGAGAAAACCATCCCTGGAAAATACTCCAGGAAATCCTCCTCCACCGTATTGCTACCAGTTTGGTTAGCCCAATCTATATGTAGATTAAAGTCACCCATGATAACTGCTGTACCTTTATTGTACACATCCCTAATTTCTTGTTTGATGCTGTCCCCAACCTCACTACTACTGTTTGGTTGTCTGTACACAACTCCCACTAGCGTTTTCTTCTCTTTGGTATTCCACAGCTCCACCCATACAGATTCCACATCATCCAAGCTAATGTCCTTCCTTACTATTGCGTTAATTTCCTCTTTAACCAGCAACGCTACCCCACCTCCTTTTCCTTTCTGTCTATCCTTCCTGAATGTTGAATACCCCTGGATGTTGAGTTCCCAGCCTTGGTCACCCTGGAGCCATGTCTCTGTAATCCAATTATATCATATTCATTAATTGTTGCCTATGCAGTTAATTCATCCACCTTATTATGAACACTCCTCGCATTGGGACGCTTTACTACATTAAAGGCGCAATATAAATAAAAGTTATTGTTTATTATTAACTTCTATTCTTGTGAGCAGTCAATCCTCTGAACTCTGTGTCTGCCTGCCCCAAACTCCATTTATCTCGTTACCCAAACCCACTTGTCACCCACACTACAGCCAGATAATTAACAGTGCATTTTTTGCACTGAAGATATTTGGCAGCAATACTGATTATTCATCATGAAAGGTGGCAAACGCTTTAAACTAGTAAGACAGGGGGTGGGGGGAGGCGGAGGGATCTACAAGAAATGAAACCAGCCTAAATTTAAACAAAACAGATATTGATAGCCAGGGAATAGAATAGAAGAGTTATAGAAAAGGTGTTTAAAAAGATGATTAAAAATAAAGTTAGAGGAACTTCTATTAAAAATGAGTTAAACTGTACAGCAATGCACAGTGTCCGCAATAAAAAAGAGGAGCTGGAGGCAATCAATCATTGCGAGGAACCAGACATAGTAGGGATTATTGAGACATGGTTACAGAAAAATCAGGACTGGGAATTAAGCATAGCAGGGTATAACATATTAGAAAAGATAGAGGGGGAAAAATGAGAGTAGCTGTACTTTTTAGGGATAACATAATGGCAGTCGAAAAAAGTGACACAGCTATCAGCAAGACAGAAATAGAATCCATGTGGATAGAGATAAAAGATAATAAAGGATCAAACACATTAATAGCGCTACTCTACAGACCACCTAATAGTGGAAGGGAGGTGGAGGAAGAAATATGCAAACAAATTAGGGAAATGAGTAAAAAAAACATAGAATAAACATGGGGAATTTTAACTATCCCAATATTAAATGGACAAAAGAGGTAGGAAAAGGGGATAAAGGAATGGAGTTCCGACAATGTGTGCAGGACTCCTTTCGAACCCAATATGCAAGAAGCCCAACAAGGGAGGATTCTCTACTGGATCTAGTAATAGGGAAAGAAAGACTTGGATTTATATAGTGTCTTTCACGACCATCGGACGTCTCAAAGCGCTTTACAGCCAATGAAGTACTGTGTCACTGTCGTAATATAGGACATGCGGCAGCCAATTTGCGCACATGCAAGCTCCCATAAACAGCATTGTGATAATGACCAGATAATCTGTGTTTTTTTGTTATGTTGATTGAGGATTAAATATTGGCCAGGACACCGGGGATAACGCCCTTGCTCTTCTTCGAAATAGTGTCATTGGATCTTTTATGTCCACTTGAGAGAGCAGATGGGCCACGGTTTAACGTCTCATCTGAAAGATGGTACCTCCAACAGTGCAGCACTCCCTCAGCACTACACTGGAGTGTCAGTCTAGAATTTTGTGCTCAAGTCCCTGGAATGGGACTTGAACCCTCAACCTTCAGATTCAGAGGTGAGAGTGCTACCTACTGAGCCACAGAGAATGATCTAGAGCAGATAAGATAAGTAAAAGAAGAGAACATCGAGGCAACAGTGATCATAATACAATACGCTTTAAGGTAATAATTGAGAAGGACGTAAGTATGATGAAGACCATGGTAATAGATTAGAGAAAGGCTGATTTTGAGGGGCTGAGAATAGAACTTGGGAAAATAAATTGGACAACAATATTGGCAAACAATGATGTAGAACAGCAATGGGAAATATTTAAAGCAGTGTTTAACAGAGTCCAGGAAAAATATATTCCACCAAAAACAAGAACAAGCTTAACACTAATGAGACACCATGGATGAATAAAATCATAAGGGAAAAATTGAGGGTAACGAAAGAGGCATACATTAAGTACATGGGCAGCAAGGGACAGCATGATAAGGGAGAATACGAAGAGATTAGGAAAGAAGTCAAAATAACAATTAGGAAGACAAAGAGTAACCATGAAATTAAATTGTCAAGGAACATAAAACAATAAAATAAAATATTTTATAGGCACATCGATAAAAAAGTTGGGATGGGAATAATGCCATGAAGGGATGAACAGGATAATATCACAGGTAGCAATAGAGATGGCAGAAATATTAAGTAATTACTTTGCTTCAGTATTTACCAGGGAGACAGAACAGGTGGACATGACATCGGATGATGAGGTTAGTAATGAGATAACTGCATTTAAAATAAAAAGAGGAGATACATTAAATAAACTAATCAAACTCAGGATAAAACCCCGATTTTTAAAAGAATATAGGGAAGAGATAGCAGAGGCATCATGACACATATTGAATAATAAGTTAGAATAAGGTGTAATGAAAGAGGACTGGCGGATAGCTAACATAATACATATACTTCAGAAGGGAGATAGAACATATCCAAGAAACTATAGACCAGTCAGCTTAACATCAGTGGTAGGAAAAATAATGGAATCGCTTCTAAAGGAGAAAATAGACCAAAGCTATAATGATGAATAGTTCGCATGGATTTCAAAAGGGAAAGTCTTGCTTGACGAACCTCATTGAATTTTTTGCAGTCGTAACAAAGAGAGTAGTCTAGGATATTGCAGTAGATATAATGGGGTCAAGTTTCGGGCTGCACCACTCCGCGCCGAAAACTTACCTCGGTATTCTCCACTCCCTCGGGTCGATCCAGGCCCTCGGTGCGGCGCAGCACAAGCTGTGGGGGGGCGGAGCCAGGTCCCTGCGCTGAAAACAGTGCTGAGACCTCTGCACATGCGCGCTACAGTGTGCCCGAAACTGTGTGGGAGGGGCCCGAAGCACAACGCCCCTAGCCCTGGCCGAATGAGCTCACTGGGGCGGCGATCAGACTGCACCTCCCTCCTCTTCAGCTCCTGCTCTGGCTGTGGCTCCCGCTTCCTCCCCTGTTCAGCTCACGCTCCCTCTGGTTCTTACCACCGCTCCCCCCCCCCCACACCCTCCAGCTCCCGCTCCGCTGCCCGACCCCCCCAGCTCCCGCTCCGCTGCCCGATCCCCCCAGCTCCCGCTCCGCTGCCCGACGCCCCCCCCAGCTCCTGCTCTGTTGCCCAACCCCCCGAGCTCCCGCTCCGCTGCCCGACCCCCCACCAGCTCCAGCTCCGCTGCCCGACCCCACACCAGCTCCCGCTCCGCTGCCCGAACCCCAGCTCCCGCTCCGCTGCCCGAACCCCCAGCTCCCGCTCCGCTGCCCGACCCACCCCAGCTCCCGCTCCGCTGCCCAACCCCCCCCAGCTCTGGCTCTGCCCCCTCTTCCTTCGGCGGGGCCCGCCCGCCCGGCATCTTGCTGGAGGCGGGCCCGCCCCAAGTCTTCGGCCCAGCTTCTTCACGTCGGCCAGGCCCGTTCAGCCTCCTCCCTCTCCTCTCTCCCCCTCCTCTCTCCTCTTCCCCGCACCCCCCTCTCTCCTCTCCCTTCCCTCCCTCTCCCCCCTTTCCTCTCCTCTCACCCCTCCCTCCCTCCCTCTCCTCTCACCCCTCCCTCCCTCCCCTCTCCCTCCCTCCCACTCCTCTTCCCCCCTCCCCCGCCTCTCCTCTCCCTCACTCCCTCACCCCCCCCTCTCCCTCCCTCCCCTGCCTCTCCTCTCCCTCCCTCCCTCACCCCCCCCTCCCTCCCTCACCCCCCTCCCCCTCCCTCCCTCTCCTTCCCCCCTTCCCCCCTCCCTCTCCTTCGCACCCTTCCCTCTCTCCCCCCTCCCTTTCCTCTCCCTCCCTCCCCTCCCCTCTCCATCCCCTTCCTCCCTCCCTCTCCTCTCCCCCCCCCTCCCTCTCCTCTCCCCCCTCCCTCTCCTCTCCCCCCTCCCTTCCCTCCCTCCCTCTCCTCTCCCCCCTCCCTCCCTCTCCTCTCCCCCCTCCCTCCCTCTCCTCTCCCCCCTCCCTCCCTCTCCTCTCCCCCCTCCCTCCCTCTCCTCTCCCCCCTCCCTCTCCTCCCTCCCCTCTCCCCCCTCCTCCCTCCCTCCCCTCTTCGCACCCTTCCCTCTCTCCCCCCTCCCTTTCCTCTCCCCCCTTCGCACCCTTCCCTCTCTCCCCCCTCCCTTCCTCTCCCCCCCCCCTCCCCTCCCCTTCCTCCCTCCCTCTCCTCTCCCCCCTCCCTCTCCTCTCCTCTCCCCCCTCCCTCTCCTCTCCCCCCTCCCTCTCCTCTCCCCCCTCTCCTCTCCCCCCTCCCTCCCTCTCCTCTCCCCCCTCCCCTCTCCCTCTCCTCCCTCCCCTCTCCCCCCTCCTTCCTCCCTCCCTCCCCTCTCCTCCTCCCTCCCTCCCCTTTCTCTCTCCCCCCTCTCCTCTCCTCTCCCTCCCTCCCCTCTCCCCCCTCCCCTCTCCTCTCCCCCATCCCTCCCCTCTCCCCCCTCTCCTCTTACCCTCCCCTCCCTCTCCTCTCCCTCCCCTCCCTCTCCTCTCCCTCACCGCTCCCTCTCCTCTCACCCCACCCCCTCCCTCCCTCCCTCTCCTCTCTCCCCACCCCCTCCTCCCTCTCCTCTCACTCCACCTCCTCCCTCCCTCTCCTCTCACCCCACCCCCTCCCCTCAGCCCTCCCTCTCCCCTCCTCCCTCCCTCACTCCTTCTCCTCTCCCCCCCTCTCCTCTCCCCACTCCCTCCCCTCCCCTCCCCTCCCTCTCCACCCCCCTCGCTGTCAGAAACACAGACACTGACAGAGAGAGAGAGACACTGAGAGATAGACACACTGACAGACAGAGACAGAGAGACACACACTGGTGGGGGGGGGGGCATCCCAGCATGCTGTTGGAGGCACCCGGTGCTGCAGTCGGTGAGTAGAAACTTAATTTTTTATTTATTGATTTTTTAATTTTATTTTTTATTAATTTTTTTTGATTGATTTATTGATTTATTATTGATGGCTCTTTATTTTTAAGTGATGTGTTTCATGTTTGTAAACTTCCCTTTCTCTCTTCCCCCCCCCCTCTTCCCTATGCCTGATTTGTAACCTACACCTGATTTTCTAAGTGTAGGCAAGGTGTAAGCTTGCACTTATAAATTCTAAGCATACAAAAATCTACACTTACTCCATTCTAAGTTAGTTTGGAGTAAGTTTTCACTGCCTAAACTTTCAAAACAGGCGTTAGTTTAAGTGGCCGGACACGCCCCCTTTGAAAAAAAAATCTGTTCCAAAATGAAACTGTTCCAACTGACTAGAACTGGAGCAAACTAAATGCTGAGAATTGCAATTTCTAAGATACTCCATTCTAAACCAGTTGCTCCAAAAAAATAGGAGCAACTCAGGCCGAAACTTGACCCCAATTTATCTAGATTTTCAAAAGGCCTTCGATAAAGTACCACTTAATAGACTAATGAATAAGGTTAGAGAATGCGGAGTCAGGGGACAAGTAGCAGAATGGATAACTAGCTGGATTCATGATAGAAAGCAGAGTGGAGGAAAAAAAGGGTAGCTATTCAGTGGCAGACGGTGGGAAGTGATGTTCCACAAGGATCAGTGCTGGGACCAGTGTTGTTCACAATTTATGTTAACGATTTAGGCTTTGGAATCAAAACCACAATTTTAAAATTGGGGGTGGGGGGAGGCGGGGAGATGGTCAATACTGAGGAGGACTGCAACAAATTACACAAATACATGAATAAACTTGCAGAATGGGCATATAATTGGCAAATGAAATTCAACACAGATAAATGTGAAGTATTACATTTCGGTAGAAAGAATAAGGAGTTCGCATGGGCTCAAGTTTCGGCCTGAGTTGCTCCTATTTTTTTGGAGCAACTAGTTTAGAATGGAGCATCTTAGAAATTTCAATTCTCGGCATTTAGTTTGCTCCAGTTCTAGTGAGTTAGAATAGTTTCATTTTAGAACAGATTTTTTTTCCAAAGGGGAGCGCGTCCAGCCACTTACACCTGTTTTGCAAGTTTAGGCAGCGAAAACTTACTCCAAACTAAATGGAGTAAGTGTAGATTTTTGTACACTCAGAAAAACCTTGCCTACACTTATAAATCAGGCGTAAGGAATGAGAGATGAGGGGGGCGGGGGGGGGCGGTGAGAAGGGGGTTTACAAACATTAAACACTTCACTTTTACAAATAAAGAGCCATCATTAATAATAAATGATAAATCAATAAATTAAAAAAAATAATTTAAAAAAATCAATAAATAAAAAATTAAGTTTCTACTCACCGACTGCAGCACCGGGAGCCCTCCAACAGCGTGCTGGGACGCCCCCCCCCCCACCACCCCAACCCCACAGTGTCTCTCTCTCTCTGCTCTGTCAGTCTCTCTCTCTCTCTCTGCTCTGTCAGTCTCTCTCTCTGCTCTGTCAGTCTCTCTCTCTCTCCCTGCTCTGACAGTCTCTCTCTCTGCTCTGTCAGTCTCTCTCTCTCTGCTCTGTCAGTCTCTCTCTCTCTGCTCTGTCAGTCTCTCTCTCTCTCTCTGCTCTGTCAGTCTCTCTCTCTCTGCTCTGTCAGTCTCTCTCTCCCTGCTCTGTCAGTCTCTCTCTCTCTGCTCTGTCAGTCTCTCTCTCCCTGCTCTGTCAGTCTCTCTCTCTCTGCTCTGTCAGTCTCTCTCTCTCTCCCTGCTCTGTCAGTCTCTCTCTCTCTGCTCTGTCAGTCTCTCTCTCTCTCTCTGCTCTGTCAGTCTCTCTCTCTCTGCTCTGTCAGTCTCTCTCTTCTCCCTGCTCTGTCAGTCTCTCTCTCCCTGCTCTGTCAGTCTCTCTCTCTCTGCTCTGTCAGTCTCTCTCTCCCTGCTCTGTCAGTCTCTCTCTCTCTGCTCTGTCAGTCTTCTCTCTCCTCTCCCTGCTCTGTCAGTCTCTCTCTCTCTCCCTGCTCTGTCAGTC